>NC_091119.1:22367891-22540391 GCF_040183065.1 Periplaneta americana
TTGTTGTTGTTGTTTAGTCAACTGTCCGAAGACTTGTCTGGACCTCAAAAGTGACACCAACAAGACATCACACATGAGGCAACTAGGCCAGGAGATAATTTAGTATATATTATTTAGTATAAATTTATTTAACCTGGTAGAGATAAGGCCATTAGGCCTTCTCTGCCCCTCGACCAGGGGAATACAACTACAATATGAAAAATACAATTACAATTATAATCAGAATTAATATTAATAATGGGGTTGGATGGCCAGTTTCTTTCCTTCTCCACTGACTAGATATATATTACACTAATCAGACTTCAGATGCATACAAACAATTATTATTGTTCTTCCTCTGACACATATCGTCAAGTGAGATGTAGTTCCTGATAATAGATGCTCTATATTAGTAAGTATAATCGTCCGACATTTTGGTTCTTTCGTTGACTGTTATAGTAGCCGACGATGACAATACTTCTCACTCCATTACATATTTATCATACATCTTGATTACACAACGTTTAACACTGTATCACTTCGGAATATTATGATAAGACTTTTTTGTATTAAATTCTAACGTACCTTGTTTACATGTTTCGACCTATTTATGGGTCATCCTCAGAACTGGTCGTTGTTGGTCTTGGCGCCTTTTGTTTTGTTTCCTGTGTGGGTGCGTTCGTAGTGTAGAGTCAAAGAGTGTGTGTGTTTTGAAATTGAGTTGTGTGTTGAGAATTTCGTTGGGGTGTGTTTTTGTGTGTCTGTATATTTCATATTGTTCTAGTGTGTTTAGTTTCTGGCTTTTTGGTTGGATGTGTAGTATTTCCATGTCTGTGTTGATGTCTCTGTAGGTGTGGTTAGCGTTTGTGATGTTTCTGCGTATGTGGAAGTGTTTTGTAATTTTGTTATGGCTGTGATGTGTTCTTTGTAACGTGTTTGAAATGATGTGCCTGTCTGTCCTATGTAGAAGTTGTTGCTGGTGTTACATTTGTGTTTGTGTAGCCTACGTCTGTGTGGCTGTATTAGTTTGTTTGTGTTGTTTGTGTGTTGAGATGTTTTTGTAGAGCATGTCGTAGCTCCTATGATAGTCAGTCAATTGCGCTGTAATTATTAAGTTTGATAGGTCAGTGTCTAAAGAAAGCATAGAACAAATTAGAAATGAGAATCTTTTTTTTGAAAAGTGAGGGGAAAAAATACTAACTTTAAAGCGATCTGTTTACAAGAGACATTTATATCTTCAAATGTTGATAAACGGCAATTATTTTTATTTTTCATTTTAGGTGTGGGATTAAAGCGGGAGAAATGTTGAGAAAAAAAATGGAATTTACTTTTAAAAGTGGTCGCTACTCAAAACCTCTACTAGCGAGAACGCTCATTCAACTCGCCTTAACTCGGAAACCAGTAAAGATTTTGAGTAGCGACAATTTTTAAAAGTAATTTCCAGTCTTTCTCAATATTTCTCTCGCTTTGACTCTCCGTCTAAAACGAAAAATAAAAAAGTTTGCCGCTTACCAACTTCTGGATGTATAAATGTCACTTCAAAGTTAGTGTATTTCTTCTCATTCTTCTGAAACGATTTTGATTTCGAATTTATTTCTTTCGTTGGGGTGTGTTTTCGTGTGTCTGTATATTCTCAACACACAACTCAATTTCAAAACACATACACTCTTTGACTCTACACCACGAACGCACCCTAACAGGAAACAAGAGGCGCCAAGACCAACAACGACCAGTTCTAAAGATGACCCAAAATAGGTCGAAACATGTTAACAAGGTACGTTAAAATTTAACACAAGAAAGTTCTTATCATACATATTCCGAAGCGATACAGTGTTAAAAGTTGTGTAATCAAGATGTATATATTTTTCCTCTTACGTAGCAGCAAATTACTTCGTTTAACTTGTGTAAATAAAAAGAGCAATCTAATACGATGATTATACATTTTTTGATGCCAAATGAGAGGTCCAAATATCACTTATTTGTGTACATAAAATGAGAAAGATCCACTAAATTATCTCTGAGATATTTAAAATTTTGTGAAAGGTTTACAATCTGCAGCACTTCTACTGTATGATCCCTCTTAAACGTTAATCTTTTTTAAAATATATGCTCTACATTGTGGATTTGTAATGTGTATTTGTAATGTATTAATTAATTGTGGATTTGTAATGTACTTAAGCATAAGGTTTATAATTGGCTAGTTGATCATATATTGTGTAGAGTAGATAATTTTTATTTATTTTAATTTTTGGATTGTAATATCTATTTTAACCGACTCTGCACATTGCAATATGCTATATGAATATCAATGATGAACTATAAAATATGTAACATAAACATAGCCTGTAGTATTGCAAATCTTGTATGCAATGGAACATGCTGTTTTAGCACAATTCAAAAAGGCGTATGACTCGGTTAAGAGAGAAGTTTTATATGATATTCTTATTGAATTTGGTATTCCCAAGAAACTAGTTCCATTAATCAAAATGTGTCTTAGTGAAACTTACAGCAGAGTCCGTATAGGCCAGTTTCTATCTGATGCTTTTCCAATTCACTGCGGGCTGAAGCAGGGAGATGCATTGTCACCTCTACTTTTTAACTTTGCTCTAGAATATGCCATTAGGAAAGTCCAGGATAACACAGAGGGTTTGGAATGGAATGGGTTACATTAGCTTCTTGTCTATGCGGATGACGTGAATATGTTAGGAGAAAATCCACAAACGATTAGGGAAAACACGGAAATTCTACTTGAAGCAAGTAAAGCGATAGGGTTGGAAGTAAATCCCGAAAAGACTAAGTATATGATTATGTCTCGTGACCAGAATATTGTACGAAATGGAAATATAAAAATTGGAGATTTATCCTTCGAGGAGGTGGAAAAATTCAAATATCTTGGAGCAATAGTAACAAATATAAGTGACACTCAGGAGGAAATTAAACGCAGAATAATTATGGGAAATGCCTGTTATTATTCGGTTGAGAAGCTTTTGTCATCTAGTCTGCTGTCAAAAAATCTGAAAGTTAGAATTTATAAAACAGTTATATTACCGGTTGTTCTATATGGTTGTGAAGCTTGGACTCTCACTTTGAGAGAGGAACAGAAATTAAGGGTGTTTGAGAATAAGGTTCTTAGGAAAATATTTGGGGCTAAGAGGGATGAAGTTACAGGAGAATGGAGAAAGTTACACAACGCAGAGCTGCACGCATTGTATTCTTCACCTGTCGTAATTAGGAACATTAAATCCAGACGCTTGAGATGGGCAGGGCATGTAGCACGTATGGGCGAATCCAGAAATGCATATAGAGTGATGGTTGGGAGGCCGGCGGGAAAAAGACCTTTGGGGGGGGGGGCCGAGACGTAGATGGGAAGATAATATTAAAATGGATTTGAGGGAGGTGGGATATGATGGTAGAGTCTGGATTAATCTTGCTCAGGATAGGGACCAATGGCGGGCTTATGTGAGGGCGGCAATGAACCTCCGGGTTCCTTAAATGCCAATAAGTAAGTAAGTATATATATATATGCTTTACTGCGCTGTAACTATTGCATTTCTGCAAAAATCGTTTTAACAGTGTTGCTGCACCTGGACTTGGTTCGTTCTTTTACGGAAGCCTTCCGTCATGTTCTCTGTGTACAGAAGCAACACTTGGGCGTGTGGTTGCCAAGACAGCCGCGGGGCATTGTTAGCGATGTCTGATTTACTCCCCAAAAATTTCAAGACTCGCCCACTATGAACTTAATCTTACTCTACTTGCAGGCAGACTTTGCTTCAAGAAAATTCTCGGCTGTTAAACCATTTTTGTAATTAACCGCATGTTACATTGCCAGACTCCAATGTTAATTACCATAACTCAAATAGTCCTTCTTTACAACGCCTTTATACAATTTTTCAATTTACTTTTGTTAGGCATACATTTTTTTCAAATCTATTACCAATATAACATTATTTTTCTTGAAGCAAACGAAACTCAAAGAGAAACGTTTATTGTATAGACTAATACGAGAGGCGTTCAAAAAGTAATTCAACTTATGTACACTAAAGACCGCTGTATGTAGGAACTTAAATTTCTGTAGTATATAGGCTATATACAGGTTGAACTGTAAATAATGTCATTATTTTCAGGGGGTTATTCCTAGAGATATTTCAAACCAAAAAGTTGAATATAATTTTGCTTCCTTCTCGAGATAAAAGTTGTTTAATATGAAACATTTCATGGTGCATTTTGGGAAAGCGATTGTTTTAATTCCCAATATGCTCGGTCAATTTAAGGGAGCAATATATCATGATGATAATTCATTGAAATAATTTTATTTTTGTCTTTCAAATGTGCAAAGCTTTGATCCGAATTAATATACTTACTTACAAATGGCTTTTAAGGAACCTGCAGCTTCATTGCCGCCCTCACATACGCCCGCCATCGGTCCCTATCCTGTGCAAGATTAATCCAGTCTCTATCATCACATTCCACTTCCCTCAAATCCATTTTAATATTATCCTCCCATCTACGTCTCGCCCTCCAAAAAGGTTTATTTCCTTCCGGCCTCCCAACTTACACTCTATATGCATTTCTGGATTTGCCCATAAATGCTGCATGCCCTGCCCATCTCAAACATCTGGATTTAATGTTCCTAATTATGTCAGGTGAAGAATAGGAAGCTTGCAGTTCTGTGTTGTGTAACTTTCTCCATTCTCCTGTAACTTCATCCCTCTTAGCCCCACATATTTTCCTAAGAACCTTATTTTCAAACACCCTTAATCTCTGTTCCTCTCTCAAAGTGAGAGTCCAAGTTTCACAACCATACAGAACAACCGGTAATATAACTGTTTTATAAATTCTAACTTTCAGATTTTTTGACAGCAGACTGGATGACAAAAGCTTCTCAACCGAATAATAACAGGCATTTCCCATATTTATTCTGCGTTTAATTTCCTCCCGAGTGTCATTTATATTTGTTACTGTTGCTCTAAGATATTTGAATTTTTCCACCTCTTCGAAGGATAAATCTCCAATTTTTATGTTTCCATTTCGTACAATATCTTATTCTGGTAACGAGACATAATCATATACTTTGTCTTTTCTGGATTTATTTCCAAATATAACATTATAAAATTCCTTTGCAGAGCGAAAAGCTGCATTTGTTCGGATTTTTCAATGCACTTCACAAACGTGTATTGTGCAACATATCTTTGCACGACTGCAAATATAATATATTTTACATTAAGAAAATTAGAGCAATATTTCTCCAAAGTCTTAGAAAACTGCACTATAATGGCAACTAAATAACAATAAGTGCACTGGACTGTAATGGGTCTATTTCAGTATAGTTGTATGTTATGAAGTATAGTTTCCCTAGCAACAAGTTTCTATGTGGGGTTTCTAACTTTCATTTCCTAACAACAATAGCTGTAAATACAACAAAAATCACGATCGTACAAAAATAACCATTGCGTTACTCAAACTGCAAAGAAAGTTTATACAAGAAACCAAGCACCACGGAATTAAAACAAACAGATTTCCACATAATTCAACAACCGTTAGTGTAGCCTTCTGAAAATACCAGAGTTGACCAGCGATAATGCAGAAATGGTGGACTTATGATAGAAAAATTAGGAGTATCCGAGGAAACAACTGAGCACCCTCTTTGTTTACCATCATCATCATCATCATCATCATCATCATCATCATCATCATCATCATCATCATCATAAATGATTGGAATGACCTACCTGCAGCGGTCTTTGAGGGCTGTCCTTCCTTAAGGAGATTCAAGAATAATTTAAAGAGTTGTGTATAAAGTGAAAATTAAAATTAAGGTGACATTCAACATTTAATTTCTTAAGGTGACATGTATTTATCTAGCCTTACGAGTTTACTTCCTTGGTTTGAATTGTAAATTATTTAAAAATAGCTTGTAAGAGGGCCTTAGACTAGAAATGTTTCGTTTAAATGTAGTTCTGTTTATAAGTATGCATAAGAATGCAATTATTTGACTTATTTGAACTGTTGTATCAGTGAAGCGAGGTGAGTCAGTGAAGTTATGGTTTTACAGTGCAGTGAACAGTTCCGATCAGTGATAATTTATAGCGTCAATGAAATGTGTTCTATAGTGTCAGTGAAATGTGTTACAGAGTGTCAGTGAAATGTGTGCTAAAGTGTCAGTGAAATGCGTCATAGTGCCACTACAGGGAATGAGATGAGAGTAAAGTGAAAGACTATTGAAACTTATGTAGGACCTATACATAATTATGTAGGTTGTGTTGTAAAAGTAAGTGTTTTATTTTATGTTTTGTTATTATTGTGTTAAATTGTATTGTGTATTCTTATTGTATTGTGTATAAAATTGTATATGTGTTGTAAATTGTATTATGTATTGTAAATTTTATTGTGTATTGCTTATCATTTTAACTGTGTATTGTTAATATTGTATATACCACTGCCACCGGGTGCTTGCCCACTTGCAGTGTAAATAAATACATACATACATACATCATCATCCTGTCAAGTAATAGTCCCAAAAGAACTGTTACGGCCTGAAAAAGCGATTTTCTTGCCATCTTTTCATAGGTCGACCAAGTGATCGTATCCCATTTGACGATACTTCATTATTGTCTTAGGGATCCTGGATGAAACCATTCTTGAGACGTGTTCCTTCCAGTTTAACTGATATCTGGAGATATAATCCAGTATTGATGACACATTAAGTTCTTGAATGATATCTTCATTTTTCTTTCGATCCCATTTAGTGTAGCCAGCTGTTCGGCGCATGAATCTCATCTCGCAAGCTGTTAGTCTGCTTTCATCTTTTGTCCTTATAGTCCACGCTTCACTCCCGTAACATAAGACTGGTCGAGCTTTTATTTGATAAAGACGAGTACGAGTTGATTTTTGTACTAATGAAGGTTTTAAAACTCTATTAATGATGCCCATTGATTTGTTGAATTTTACAATTTTCTCTGAGAAATTCAAATTTTCAACAAAAGAAAGTTTATATCCTAAATAATTAAACTCATTAACTCTTTCCAAAATTGTGTTATTTAAACAAATTTTTGGGTATTTACCACAAAAGGCCATTATTTTTGTTTTTTTTTTTTTAATGGATATTCCCATTGAATATTTTTGAGCTATTAAATTTAAATTATGTAGAGGAGAGGAGGCAAATATGGAACACCATTTTGAAAAATAAACCCAGACTTAAACCAAGGGCATTAAAATTTTATTTTAAAAGCTTAAAAAATAGAAGAACATATAAGAAGCATGCAGTATTGATCATAATGTGATATTGCTCATCATCGGACCTGGGGGCCCCAGTGTATAAGAACGTACGCTCTTCCAGCAATTTTATAAGTGATGGGTAATATGGAACACTTTTCACAATATTCAGTAATGGACTATGTACACCGTAAAACGAAGATAACAGCACATGACACTTCTTTTACATAATTCAGAACTATGGAAATTATTTAAAGCAATAGTCACATAGACTACTGACCATTGCAAATCATCTTCTGGTGTTGCTAGTAAAACAAGATCATCTGCAAACGTTATTACATCAAATTTTAAATTTCTGTTAATAGTGATATATCCGTGTTTTGTTTCTCTAAAATCTTTCACAATGACATTCATATAAACGTTAAAAAGCAAAGGAGAGACGCCACAACCTTGTCTGACTCCTCAGTTTATTTCCGTCCAATGAGTTATTTTTTCTTTTATTTTTACTGCAATAAGGTTTGATTTATAAAGGTTATAAATATTATATATGATCTGCTTTGGGATCTGATCATTTGTCAAAATTTCTAATAACAAACTTCTGTTCACTTTATCAAATGCTTTTATAAAATCAATAAATGCCAAATGTGTTTCTATGTTAAATTCTCGATGCTTCTCAAACAAAATTTGCATTGTAAAATATCCATCGCAGCATGATCTGCACTTCCGGAAGCCATTTTGTTCTTCATTAAATATATCTTCATAATATTTACATAAGTTAATTTATTCTTAATAATACTAGAATTAATTTTATAACCAGAATTTAACAAACTGATCCCTCTATAGCCTAATTGTCACAGTTGGTCCTATCTCCTTTCTTAAATATTGTTTACCATAAAATAATTTATTGCCCACATAATTTGATTTTTTGGTACTTCTGTCAACATACAATGGGATTTTGTATGTTCACCCATCGTGAACCTCAACTTTCACATTAAAGTGATTATTTTACAGAGGAAAAAACGTGTTGTGTTGGACTGTAGTGTGGATTAGATTAAAAAGGGGGAAAAAAAAAAACAGATACATTACTTTGAGCTTATGTTATCGGAGTTAGGCAGCAATTTACACACCAGCAATGGAAAGTTTCAGAGCTATGTTGTTGCACTACTAATTCTGCTGTTTGTAACAATCACAAAAGAGAAAATCTGTGACGAATTTTTTTTAGTACTACAACAAACATTCCTTACTTTTGTCTTATTGTATTTGAAATGCTAAAACATATGAAAGCTCAGAACACGAATTAAAGAAAAAAACATGGGTATAAAATTCATAACTGTGTTGAATTTGAGAAAGAAAAGATAGAGACCAAGTTGCGATCCATGTGTAAATTTAGAACAGTGACGCAAAATTGTAGCCAGTGTATTAAATTGAGTAATATTATGCTGGTAAACTTACAACGATACGGAATTATCCTAAATGGCCGAGTTATATCTCTGTTTAAAAATTGTGACTGTAAAGAATGCAATAACTGCAGTGGAATTAGTCACTGAATACAATACATAATATATGAAGTGTCCACTGCAAGAATGATGGATGTCACTTTCTTGTCGAAAATGAACCAAGACTGTCAATGCATAGCTTAAGACATATACAATGTACATACAGAGTTATATGGCATTAACACTGATATTCATTGTCCAGTAATGATCGGAAAATCACAGTTTAGCTTTGAGCGCTAAGCATTTCAAACTTTCAATTGCTTCTCCTGAAAAATGTGTTCCAAATGATATTCATCATTCTTGCAGTAGACTCTTCATATTTTATACCAGAATAGCAATAAAATATTCAGAATAATCTTGCACATTCTAATGGGCAAAAAAAAAAAAGAACCATGTGGATTTAGATGTAGGTACTATAGAATCTCTATTACAAATGATTCTTTTCTTTTACTTGGTTATTTAACGACGCTGTATCAACTACGAGGTTATTTAGTGTCGATGGAATTGGTGATAGCGATATGATATTTGGCGAGATAAATGTTAAATGTTATTTAACGACGCTCGCAACTGCAGAGGTTATATCAGCGTCGCCGGATATGCCGGAATTTTGTCCCGCGGCAGTTCTTTTACATGCCAGTAAATCTACTGACATGAGCATGTCGCATTTAAGCACACTTAAATGCCATCGACCTGGCCCGGGATCGAACCCGCAACCTTGGGCATAGAAGGCCAGCGCTATACCAACTCGCCAACCAGGTCGACTTTGGCGAGATAAGGCCGAGATTCGCCATAGATTACCTGACATTTGCCTTACGGTTGTGGAAAACCTCGGAAAAAACCCAGTCAGGTAATCAGCCCAAGCGGAAATCGAACCCGCTCCCGAGCGCAACTCCGGATCGGCAGGCAAGCGCCTTAACCGACCGAGCTACGCCGGTGGCTCAAATGATTCATGCTGGAATAAATATTTTTATAAAAGAAAGGAGTATGATTTTCAAACACGTGTTGCATTTGCTGATTTAAAGAAAGCGTTCAACTTTCAATTTCAATTTCGATTAAATTCATTAAGAAGTAAGCAGAGTAGGCCTACTTGGTAGCTGCTACAAACATAGTCAAATAAGCCTATAAAATACACATTAATATAATAGGCTAAAATTAGTGCAGTATGATAACTGTTAAATTAAAAAAAAATGGCAAAATTAAAAAGACATTAGGCCTACTAGTTACGTGTCGGCTCTCTTTTCCAATAGTGGTTTAAAAATATCCTCCCGTCCAAGTATCATCAATAGAAAAGAATGTTGTTTAGAAATACATTTTGTAACTTATATTATTAGAACCTACAGACGTGGACAAATTATTATCAAAATTGAAGATTTTTATTATATATTTTTACAAAATATGATTCTTCAATTTAGACTGCAGTTGGCATTTTTGCGTATTTCCAAATTATTAGCAAAATTGAATATTTGTATTGTATATTTTTAGAAAATTCAATTCTTCAGTTTGGACTACATTTGATATTTTTGCATATTTACAAATTATTAGCAAAACTGAAGGTTTTTATTGCATATTTTTGCAAAATTCGATTCTTCAATTTGGAATACAGTTGACATTTTGGATATTTCCAAATTATTAGCAAAACTGAAGATTTTTATTTTATAGTTTTACAAAATTTGACTCTTCAATTTAGACTGTAGTTGACATTTTTGCTAATTTACAAATTATTAACAAAAATTGAAGATTTTTATTATATATTTTTACAATATTTAACTCTTTAATTTAAACTACAGTTGACATTTTTGCATATTTCTGTCTACTGTAATGATAGAAATATGCAAAATTTTCAACTGTAGTCTAAATTGAAAAATCAAATTTTGTAAACAGAATTATCATAAAAATCGTCAATTTTGTTAATAATTTGTCCACGTCTGTAATTGCTTTATTAGTTCTGAAAGTTTCAGTGCTACATTAAAATTATCTTGGAATTTAGAACAAGAGGAAGTTAGGTGCGTTTAATTATCCCACTCTCCACTAATTGAAAAATGATATGTATCGTAGGGGAAAGTAGCCTAAATCGTACCGGCGCCGAACTCGTACCACTATTAATATTGAGGAAAGTATTGCATGTAGGGACCATCTGGGGAGTTTTCTATGAAATACAAATAGAAACTGACACTCGTTCAGTTTCCCGCATTTCAACCAAGACAACAGCTGTATTAAATCGTGCTTAATAGTAAGTACTGATTTCTCGTATAAGATTTTGTTACTCTTTCGTAAGCTTTTATTGAAACATTGAGTTAGTTTAATGAATGTGTTTTATTACACCTAGTGTATTAGATTGTTTGCATTATTTAAACGGTAAAAATGGCCACTGTAACAACTTTGTTTAGGTTATAATCTGAATAGTTTGCTTTGAGTGATAATTTCCTAAATCATACCTTTATAAGGTTGCTCATATCGTACCAGTACGATTTTGGCAACGTGAACAAATAATAATAATAATAATAATAATAATAATAATAATAATAATAATAATAATAATTTATTTTAGCTGGCAGAGTTAAGGCCGTAAGGCCTTCTCTTCCACTCAACCAGCAAAAAGTGTATATACATATGCATGAACTTACAAAGAATCCAACAATTTGATTTAGATGAGAGTTACATGTATACAAAAGTTATTTACAAATTAAACAACAAAATATTATGAACTATTAATTAAACACTGAAATAAACTGTGTAGCAGAATTAAACTAAAATACATAGAATGTTAATATATTTCAAATAATATTAGATAATAGAAAGAGATTATTACGAGACAATTAAAATACAGCACAATCAGGATGATGTCTAAAGAAAAAAGTAACAATGTAGTCAGTAATAGTTTAAATCAGTATGATTGGAGTGAAATGCTAATAAGGTTATCTTTTAAGCTGTTCTTAAAGGTGTTTATTGTCTTGCAGCCCCTAATACTTTGTGACAAGGAATTCCATTGACGCGAGGTGGATATTGTAAAAGATGATGAATAACAAGATGTTCTATGAAGAGGTATACTTAGCGTGCCACAGATAAGTGATCTGGTATTTACGTCGTGGTTAGAGTATAGATAAGAGAAACGAGACGAAAGGTAATTTGGTGTTGAAGTGTGCAGAATTCGAAAGAGTAAAGACAAAGAGTGTAAAGTTCTACGTTCTTTAAGTCGGAGCCACGAGAGACTTGCGAATAATATTTTCAAATTCCAGAATAGGTAATGACGAAACGAGAATACGGAAAATCGAAACCAAGTGCTTTACTTAAGACAGTGGATGAATTTCGATCCGGAACAGTGGGATTGAATGAATGTTGCCTTAAGTACAAAATCCCAAAATCGATTTTCAAGCGACATTTGATGGGCAAAATGAAGAGAGGTCTGGATCGTCCTGCAAATGGATCCGTCAACGGGAGGAATACAGCTATTTCACAGGAAATAGAAGAGGAATTTGTCTAGCATATTCTGATGTTTGAAGAATATCTTTCTTAACTTACTACAAAAGACGTTAGGAAGTTTGCCTTCGATGTGTTAGAAGCAAACCCACACCTTCCAGATCTGTTCAATAAATACGACTGGCGAGAAAGAAGTGTTATTATGGGTTCATCAAGAGGCATTGAAATTTAAGTTTACGGCAACTGGAAATTGTATCTGAATCGTTCCAAAGGGTTTAATAAAGTTAATGTTAAAGGTCTTTTTATCGTTTGGAGAAGGTAGTACTTCATAGACGCTTTGTACATATTTAACGTTGACGGAACGGGTTTCTCCCTAAACCAAAAATTTCAGCTCAAACGAGAACGAGAAAAAGGGCTCAGTAAGCTGATGTGCTAACTTCAAGTCCCTATAAGGATCAATTGCAGCAGAAGAAACCGAAAGGAAGAACTTCAAGGAAACAAATAAAAGAAGCAAATCAGCTATCAAAAAGAACGAAAAAATTATCTAACATGATTGATTTTGATGTAAAAGAAGAGGATTGGTTTTATTTTATCTGTGAAGAAGCTGTCATTGAAGGTATGATTCCTTGCTGTGTGCACTCAATGGGTGCATGAGACGTGCAGGAGTTTCTACGACACAAGAACGTACTCATTTTGCCTGTGACATGTGTAACGACAGAATCTCACAAGTAGGTATATTTCATTTGTGTTAAATATGATTTAATCTTGAGTGACCCTCCGTGTTTTCGTTTTATTAGTTCTTGATAATAGCCTATTTAAGACTTATATATTACAAAAATCTTTGTATCTTAAAACATCTTTGTTTCTCATTTCTATTAATAAAATGTCATAGTAAATGACAATAATACGAGTATAACGAAATAAGTTATTTTTGTGTAGTTCTTATTTTGAAAATTGTGTATTTTACAAATGGGTACGATTTAAGCAACCTCTAGGTACGATTTAGGAAACTAGGCGCACAAATCGTACCACTTGCAGAGTTTTAAATAATGTCTTTTAAAACAATTGATAATTATTTTAAAATTCTGAAAAAAATATATATATATATTTTTTTTTTTGTGTTCCCAAGGTCCTATCTCAATGTTTAACAGTATATGAAATTAAAATTCTTTCCCATTTAGAAATAACTAAAGAAAAACTGAAAAGTGGTACGATATAGGCAGTCTTCCGCTAATCAGTACTAAAATTCAATGGGCTATCAGAAACTTTAGCCTTGGTAAGTAATACCTAATCTACTCCCATAGCAATTTCGGTGGAGTGCTGTACTAGGAAGGAGAGTTGCCCACCTTGATTAATTCTGTCTACAAATGCTTCTCTCTAACTAAAGGTAACTTATTGGCACCATGCGGGCGCCGCTGCTGGAAATCTGTCTGAGCAAATTCTTTGTCCACCACTTGTCTTGCCATTTATCGAACCCCGGTCTCCAGCTTGGAAAACGTGTTAGATATATCTGCGGTAATATTTCCTGTTATCATTATATGGGGACTCGGTTTCGTCGGCAGTAAAAATACAATTACTGTCCCAAAATGGCGTCAGATAATCTACAGGCAACATGTTAGACGTCGTTATGGCGATTCTTTGTGGTTGTATAATTGGAGGGAAGTGTGGCCAATGGACGTAACGAGGTGGAATGCGTCCAACCAATGGTAAAGGCAAGCCACCACCCAGCGGCAAGTCGCCCGTTTCTTGACGTTGTTTTAGTAGAGCTCCGCTGTGTAATCTCTTCTTGTCACGCGATGTGGGAATTTACTTGACCGCCTCCTCCCCTCCCCCGCGCCCCGGGGGCTGCTCTGTTACGCACTCCGCTCCACGGGTAGCACAAGCTCGCTAAATTGGAAACACCGGCTTCTTCCTACCTGTAATCAACTCTGATTTGGATAAATTGCTCTTCACGAAATATCCATTGATCTTGGAAGTTCCTTAAAACTGCTCGGTCTGCCTCTTGACCATCGCACTTCTGGAAGCGTCGCGCCCCTACGACGGTCTTCGTCACGGACCACTTGGAAATCCTGCCGGAGTTCATACCAAACATGCTTACGTACGGACGCATGCCAACATGCACATAAATACAACAAACTCAAGCATGACTACACGCAAGACATAACCACACACATATTCTCATACACCAGGCATGTCAAAACCCTGCACATTGTGCACTGGCCTGCGTGCAACGTGCAGTTCCTATTCCCCTACCTGGAGGGAGCGAATCGGCTTGGAGGGGAACGCGACAGGGCTGTACAGTACCTATAGTAGCAGATCAGCTTTTGTTTCAGTAACACAGATCAGTACGGGTGCTCATTGAGCTGTGATTGTGAATGCGTTATGGAAAATAAAGTGAGGAGTCCACAGATATAACGAAGAAGAGAAATCACGAATCATATAACATAACTGTTATGATGTTTTCCTCAGCCAATAGTAATTATTTTAAAATGAAAGGCTTTCATCATATCATGTGGACCTAATAGTGATATGAGAATTTAAATCATATTAGTAAAGTTCTCAAAATATGATATTCGCCAGCTCTTATTTCTTAATTAGTACTCTCACGGAAAGACAAACATGACAATGATGTTGTTTTGGAGTCTGTACTAACACAGCCATCAATGGTTAGACGACTTACAACTTTTAGGCTATTTGATAAGCTGATAAGTGATGAGAATATAGTGAGTACTACATGTGAGGCTCTTGAGGTTGTAAGGGAAGGAAGAAAGCAACTATTTGTAAGGCGGAAAAATTTTCTGGAAAAATAATACATAATGGCGAATTTTCCACCTCACGTTACTATATTATCTAATATACTTAGGTTACTAAATCTTTAAACCTGACATAAAGAAAATGTCCTCGCTTCACAGCTTGTGAAGTACTCTTTTAATTCAATTCAGTAACGCTCCCAACTTGCTAATACTTGCTCTCAACGTTTTCCAAATAAACTATATATAAATTTAAATTCAAGCTTAATTTATCCAATTTGTTAATAATAATGTGAATTTATATTAATATACAGCAAGGAAATGATTCCAGTGTAAAAGCCTCACTGTCCTATTGCATGTAATTGGGAGTAAAATATTTTCTTTCTTAGCATTTGTGCACCAAGTGTCCCAATAATGCTTGAGGAACAATGAAAGAGTATTACTTTGAAATAATCAGTACCTACTACATGAAATGAAATATTGTGTTCGTTTTTTTTTTGTTTCGAAATTACTGCAATATTTATATTTTCTTCAAATACTGTATACAAATCATGTAAATAAATTATTCTTTACAAACGACTGCATTGTGAATTGTAACTGAGTAAGTCTATTGTTTCTTGTGTTACAATTTTATTGTCAAGTATAGACACTGACAATAATTGTGTTTTTTCCTTCTGCTAAGTATGCTTATAATGTCCAAATGTCAATTTAATTGAACACTAGAAGCGCAGAATAGATTCTTGTACATCCCTCCCGCTAAGAACTGGTAAGAGCAACACGTGAATGACGCAATCCGCACAGACCGGCGTTCCGCGCACATACACTGCACTTTCAGTGTCTGATTTTAGACATGCCTGTCATACACACACTTATGCACATAGTACAGATGCAAACCTATACAGCAGTCTTGCGATGGTGATTAATAATTGCGAGCGAGAGCTCTTTTATGCCCGCTGCGCGCGCGTGGAGCTCTTTTACCTGTAAACATTGCTAAAGGATGTACAGATCTTAGAACACAGCGCATCATGACGGAACGGAAGAGCTTAAAACTTTCAAGGAAGAGTGGAAGATACAATATTTATGCTTCGAACATGGTGATGAAGTCCAGTGTTTATTGTGTAAAAAAAAATATCATTTGCAAAATAAAAAAAGCAACATAAAACGGCATTATGAGACGCAACATTAAAAATATATATAGGCATTATTAAGGAGAAGAGAGAAATAAATTGATTTCGGAATTGACATCGAAGATAAATTAATTTACATTTGGGTCAGTAGATTGTGTCTAGATTCCTTTTATTTCTTTATTTTAAATGTATTTTTGATGTTTTATTTGTTGCTTGTTTCTGGATATTTACTTTTATTAGACTACGTGTTTCTTTAATTTAGAAATAATATTTTATCTTTGATTGCACTATAACTTATACTAGTACTAAGCTCAAAATGCTAATTCACTTTTATTCCAATAACCATTTTCAAGATTTTGAGCAAATATGAACTAAACATTTTGAAAACTTTGATGCAAGCAGCTTTTTTAGTAACGTCAATATAAAATATACTTAAAAATATAATTTCAAAACTATTAGACCTAATTGCACCAAATTTTGTACAGATGATATTATTATAGATCTGTTTATATAGGCCTAGTTTAAATTTCACAAATTTTGGCCGAAATTGTGGAAGTTTTAAAAGTCATACATATCCCCTTAAACGATTGACCCCAAAAATTACGATGGCTCTCAATATCTTAATTTAATCAATTTGTGTTACGTGCATCTCACAAATCACTCTAAGAAAACTCATTACATAATCACGACTGGAGAGTAAGGACTACATTTTCACAATCACACAATGAATATACTTTATTCCAATCAATATTGCCATTATTATTTTTTCAACAAATACTCAATAGTACTTAGAGATCACACACGTCGAGCAGGTAGACCCTATTAGTTTCTCCTAACAAATGAAGTGAAGTATTTACATAATAAATAATTGCTTTTAACAATAAAATGGTTTACATACAATTAACTTTTCCTATTTTTCTTTTTGTTCCTAAAAACCCTTCCCTTTGCGATTTGTTTTATGTACTTACTTACATACTGGCGTTTAAGGAACCCGGAGGTTCATTGCCGCTCTCACATAAGCCCGCCATTGGTCCTTATCCTGAGCAAGAGTAATCCATTCTCTACCATCATATCCCACCTCCCTCAAATCCATTTTAATATTATCTTCCCATCTACGCCTCGGCCTCCTTAAAGGTCTTTTTCCCTCCGGCCTCCCAACTAACATTCTACATGCATTTCTGGATTCTCCCATACGTGTTACATGCTCTGCCCATCTCAAACGTCTGGATTTAATCTTCATAATTATTTCAGGTGAAGAATACAATGCGTGCAGTTCTGTGTTGTGTAACTTTCTCCATTCTCCTGTAGCTTCATCCCTCTTAGCCCCAAATATTTTCCTAAGTATCTTATTCTCAAACACCCTTAACCTATGTTCCTCTCTCAAAGTAAGAGTCCAAGTTTCACAACCATAAAGAACAACAGGTAATATAACTGTTTTATAAATTCTAACTTTCAGACTTTTTGACAGCAGACTGAGATGATAAAAGCTTCTCAACCGAATAATAACAGGCATTTCTCATATTTATTCCATGTTCAATTTCCTCCCGAGTGTCATTTATATTTCTTACTATTGCTCCAAGATATTTGAACTTCTCCACCTCTTCAAAAGATAAATTTCCAATTTTTATATTTCCATTTCGTACAATATTCTCGTCACGAGACATAATCATATACTTCGTCTTTTCGGGATTTACTTCCAAACCTATCTCTTTACTTGCTTCCAGTAAAATTCCCGTGTCCAGAGAATCAGTCCCATTCCGAGGCTTATTTGAAGGATTCGTAACAAACTTTTTTTACGGTGATGGGTTGTTAGCCCTTCGCCCAACCCCCAAGCTGGAGGACCACCCCTCATCGGCTGTCCGCGACTGCTTATTCAATATATTCACAGCTACCCTCCATATCTGGAGGCCGTCTCCTCGATCCGCAACCTGAGGACGCGCCATGCCGTGGTGATATAGAGCTCTATGGTGATGGGGACCCACAATACATGGTATGCACATAGTACAGATGTAAACCTATTAAGGATTTCATTGCAAAACTTTGCAGTCTAAATAACCATATAAGCCTACTTGAATTTAATTAAACAAGAAACACGTCAATTTAAATATTGATACAGAAGTTTAAAACCAGTCTTAATTCTATACAGAATATACCAAAATTTAAGAACACTCCTACAAAAAAGATGTTTCACTCTTGCAGGCCTACTTATGTGCAGTGGCGTACGCAGGATTTTGTCGAGGGAGGGTTATTATTAAAATTGTTTACAATTTATATTATTCGTATTTTAAATTTTATGTACCGGTATTATTATTATTATTATTATTATTATTATTATTATTATTATATGTATTATTATTAACTTATTATTATTATTATTATTATTATTATTATTATTATTATTATTATTATTATTATTATGTTACGGTAGGCCTATGTTTATTAATATTAACCTATAAGTAGATCTATTCATGAATATCCTTATAAAATCTTTGAAACGTAATAGGTACTGACACAGCCATCCAATTTTTAATAAGTTTTAACTTCTTTTTAATTCTGTACAGAGTGATTTATATAGAACTAACACCTTTCTTCCTTTCTTCCTTTCTTCCTTTCTTCCTTTCTTCCTTTCTTCCTTTCTTCCTTCCTTCCATTCTTCCTTCCTTTCTTCCTTTCTTCCTTTCTTTCTTCCTTTCTTTCTTTCTTCCTTTCTTTCTCCCTTTCTTCCTTTCTTTCTTTCTCCCTTTCTTCCTTTCTTTCTTTCTTTCTTTCTTCCTTTCTTCCTTTCTTCCTTTTTTCCTTCTTTCCTTCTTTCTTTCTTTCTTCCTTTCTTTCTTTCTTTCTTTCTTCCTTCCTTTCTTCCTTTCTTCCTTCTTTCCTTCTTTCTTTCTTTCTTTCTTTCTTTCTTCCTTCCTTTCTGCCTTTCTTCCTTCTTTCTTTCTTTCTTTCTTTCTTTCTATCTTTGTTTGTTTGTTTGTTTGTTTGTTTGTTTCTTTCTTTCTTCCTTTCTGCCTTTCTTTCTTTCTTTCTTTTTCTTTCTTTCTTTTTTTCAAAAGAAATGATGCTAGCCACAATTTGTTATACCTCAAATGTGGAGTATCTTTGGGAGATTACTAACCTCCATAGCAAATGTTGAAAATTCTTTATTTATTCGGCTGGAAATTCACTTAATGACCAGTTTTTAACTCCAAATTAAGCAGGAGTTTTGAGTCCCTGTCACGAGATGCGCAGATGTTTATTCTCTCGCTTACGTCGTTTCAGAAAAACCAAGGCTTAAAACTTTGACTTTTTTGAACCGACGCATGCGCCGTGCGAGGTGCGATGTCCGTATCGCACAAATCCGGACTACACGAGAGATAGTGAGTGGTTTCTATAGCTGCGAGATGCGAGGTCTGCGTACCCCGCAGTTATAGAAACCATTCACTATCTCTCGTGTAGTCCGGATTTGTGCGAGGCGGGCCTCGCACCTCGCACGGCGCATGCGTCAGTTCAGAAAAACCAAGACTTAACAGAAGGGCCTACCTGTGTCGTGCGCGAAACTTGACGTCACATCAATAGGCCTATAGCAGACATGTCAGAAATCAGACTCTGAATGTGCAGTTATGTGCGCGGATCGCCGGTCTGTGCGGACTGCATCATTCAAGCGTTGCTCTTACCCGTTCTTAGCTGGAGGAGTGTACAATAATCTATCCTGCGCTGCTAGGGTTGGATTAAATAGACATTTGGACATTATAAACACATTTAGCAGAAGGAAAAGAAAAACACGGTTATTATCAGTGTCTATACTTGACAATTGTAATACAAGAAAATTTGGCTTGCTCAGTTATACTTCACAAAGTAGTGGTTTGTAAAGCATAATTTATTAATATGATTTTGATATACATAGTATTTGAAGAAATTTCGAAACACCAAGAAACGAACAAGTATTTCATTTTACGTAGTAGGTACTAATTATTTTAGAGTAATAGACCCTACTCTTTCATTGTTCGTCGAGCATTATTATTTATTAGGACCATTTGTACACAAATGTTGAAGAAAATATTATGTTCCCAATTAATTACGTACAGTAGGATATTGTGAAGTTTTTACACTGAAATAATTTCCTTGCTGTATGTCAATATAAATTAACATTAATATCAATAAATGATATAAATTAAGCTTAGAATTTAAATTCGCATAGGCCTATAGTTTATTTGGAAAAGTTTAAAGCAAGTATCGACAAGTTGGGAGCGTTACTGAAAGAAATTAAAAGTGTAGTTCACAAGCTGAGAAACGACGATATTCTATTTATGTCAGGTTTAAAGGTTTATTATAAGTATATTAGCATAATATAGTGACGTGAGATGGAAAATTTATCATTATATATTTTTCCAGAAAATTTTTCCGCCTTGCAAATAGTTGCTTCTTCGCTCCTTACAACCTCAAGAGCCTCACATGTATTCCTCACTATATTCTCATCACTTACCAGCTTATGAAATGAAAGTCGTAAGTCGTCTAATCTTTGATGGCTGTGTTAGTACAGACTCCAAAACAACGCCATTGTCAAGTTCGTTTTGCCGTGAGAGTACTGGTTAAGAAATAGGCCTAAGCGCTGGCAATATCATATTTTGAGAACATTATTAATCTGATCTAAACTGTCACAAGACTATTACCTCTGATGAAAGCCTTTCATTTTTTTAAATAATTATTGTTGGCTGAGGAAAACATTAGTATAACAATTATGTTACATGATTCGTAATTTCTCTTCTTCGTTATCTGTGAACCCCTCACTTTATTTATCATAACTCATTCACAGACACAGCCAAATCAGCACCCGTACTGAAGCTGCGTTACTGAAAGAAAAGCTGATATGCTGTTGCAGGTCTGTATAGCCCTGTCGCGTTCCCCTCCAAGGCGATTCACTCCCTCCAGGTAGGGGAATAGAAAGTGCACATCGCACAGAGACTACTGCACAATGTGCAGGGTTTTGGTATGCCTGGCCTATAGTCTATGAACACTAACCTTATTTCCGTATGCCCTGGGACAGAATACGGTGCCTACTCATCACCAATAATTGATTACAATTCCTGAGCAAAGCTATAGCTGGTTTTGAGCAAGGAGTTTGTGGTACCTTGTATATAGTACATTATGCAACGAGCCTATAATGAAGGTAATTAAGAAGCGAGTATGGATATTTATGAAACTCGCTTGCGCTCGTTTCATAATTTTCATACGAGCTTCTTAATACCATTATAGGCGAGTTTCATACGACTTTTTATGCTCGACCATATTTCTAACTTGATATTATTAATTTTCTTTGTATCTGACCTTGACCAATGTCCCGTATGTTGTGAGATGTGCGTAGACGCGAAAGTATTGATTTTTTTCCGAGGAACAGATGTGCACATTGACCTTGCTAGGCCATAAGAACCTACAGAGATAACATTGGAATCAAATTAGACATTGAAAAACGAGATGACAAATTGAATTTATTTGAATATTATTTACAATTAACCCTAATTATTATAGTAACAGAACATAACCTTCTGCGACAGTATTGGATTTCCAGCCTCCGTGACTTTTCGCTAATTCTCTTTCGATTGCATATCCGAGAATAATCGATACTTGCGGTTTTATAACGGTAGAAAGCTGACCTGTCATTGGCTGAACAGTTGTAACCTGAGTCGTCATTGGCTGAAAGACCTGACCTTTAATGAGTAGGTGTACTTTAATGACATGCATTAAAGGTCTGCTACCAGGTGTATAATTACTATATTTCGGCATGGTCGAGCGTAAAATATATTAAGATATAGACTAGACCTATACAGCGAATTGTAAGAAATGTAGGTGTGAATCCAGTAGGGCCTACTGTTGTAACAATCTTTGCCGCGTTGTATTGATGATGAACTGTACGTGTAGCACGTCTATCAGCCGGTAAATTATTGCCACTATCTGTTATTGTGGACGGCTAATACGGCCATCGGCACGGACCTGTTCATCATGGAGAACAAAGCGCAGGCACTCAACACTGCAATATTCTCTGTCCACCTGTCAAATGAATAATCCCGTAATGGAAGGGCCGTTGTGCAAGTTCACTCACTACTTTTACGGGGGACATCGATATAAAATACAATGCAGAGCACGCCAAATTAAACAAACGAATCTGTTACGATCCACTACAACTTTCAATTACTCCTGCAGGGTGACTCAAGCATTACTTTAATGAAATTCTGAAAGTAAGTAAATCTCTTATGGTAAAATGAACAATCTGGCGCGAGATCCGTATTTTCTGTTCCTAAAAACACAGATGTAGGCTCAAACTTGCTCGAGTTTCAATAATAGACCTATTTGGTTCGTTAGTAATCGCCTATGTAGCCTACTCGTTGCCGTCAGCATCATAATCATTAGCACTAACATAACGTAACATAATCATCATTCTGATTGTTCTTCTCAAAATTGTGAATGTCCCATATTAACCGAATCCTCAGAAGTTAAGTATGTAGGCATTACAATCGACCAACAGTTACGATGGAATAAACATATTACATATTTATGCAATAGATTGCGTAAAACAATTTATATCTTTGTTATACTTCGGTCATATTTACCAGTTAATACTTTACGTCTCATTTATTTAGCTTTATTTCAATCCATTCTCCAATTTTAGGATGGGGAAATGCTTGTATTTCTAATCTCACTCCACTGATACTTATTCAGAAAAGAATAATTAAAATATTCCTTAATAAACCAATTGATTACTCATCCGAGCTCTTGTTCACTGATTTTAATGTTTTGAAAATTAAACAAATTCATTATATTGCCTTATTAAACTTAAAAAAATCATAATATATTCAAATTGTATCATCATAAATATGGAACTAAAAGATCCGATTTTATACAACTAAGGGAATCAAAGTGTTTCACAAGTACAGTACAGCTCTTAGCCATGGTAGCTACTTTGGTACAAGGTTATACAATAAAATAATTGAAAAACAGGCAAATTTGGAAAATTTTGGTATCAGAATAATAATAGGCTAATAGGCTAATAAATGTTGTTTAGACAACTGTCAGAAGACAGGTCTGAATCTCACAAGTGATACCAGGAAGGCACCTCTTATGAGGCAACTAGGCCAGGAGATAATGGGTAGGGTGGCCAGTTCTTTTCCCTGTCCATTACATACATCGCCGACTAGCTACATATTACACTAGGAAGACTTCAGATGATATAAACAATTATTGTTCTTCCTCTGACAATAATAATAATGATAATAATAATAATAATGATAATAATAATAATAATGATAATAATAATAATAATAATAATAATAATAATAATGCTTACTTACTCACTTATTGGCTTTTAAGGAACCCGGAGGTTCATTGCCGTCCCCACATAAGCCCACCATTGGTCCCTATCTTGAGCAACATTAAACTAGTCTCAATCATCATATACCACCTCCCTCAAATCCATTTTAATATTATCCTCCCATCTACATCCCGGCCTCCCCAAAGGTCTTTTTCCCTCCGGCCTCCCAACTAACACTCTATATGCATTTCTGGATTCGCCCATACGTGCTACATGTCCTGCTCATCTCAAACGTCTGGATTTAATGTTCCTAATTATGTCAGGTGAAGAATAAAATGCGTGCAGTTCTGTGTTGTGTAACTTTCTCCATTCTCCTGTAACTTCATCCCTCTTAACCCCAAATATTTTCCTAAGCACCTTACACTCAATCACTCTTAACCTATGTTCCTCTCTCAAAGTGAGAGTCCAAGTTTCACAACCATAAAGAACAACCGGTAATATAACTGTTTTATAAATTCTAACTTTCAGATTTTTTGACAGCAGACTGGATGGCAATAGCTTCTCAACCGAATAATAACAGGCATTTCCCATATTTATTCTGCGTTTAATTTCCTCCTGAGTGTCATTTATATTTGTTACTGTTGCGCCAAGATATCTGAATTTTTTCACCTCTTCGAAGGATAAATCTCCAATTTTTATATTTCCATTTCGTACAATATTCTAATCACGAGCCATAATCATATACTTAGTCCTTTCGGGATTTACTTCCAAACCTATTTCTTTACTTGCTTCAAGTAGAATTTCCGCGTTTTCCCTAATCGTTTGTGGATTTTCTCCTAACATATTCACGTCATCCGCATATACAAGAATCTGATGTAACCCGTTCAATTCCAAACCCTCTGTGTTATCCTAAACTTTCCTAATGTCATATTCCAGAGCATATTCCTTGCTTTAACCCACAGTGAATTGGAAAAGCATCAGATAGAAACTGGCCTATACGGACTCTGCTGTAAGTTTCACTAAGATACATTTTAATTAATCGAACTAGTTTCTTGGGAATACCAAATTCAATAAGAATATCATATAAAACTTCTCTCTTAACCGAGTCATACGCCTTTTTGAAATCTATGAATATCTGATGCACTGTACCCTTATACTCCCATTTTTTCTCCATTATCTGTCGAATACAAAATATCTGGTCAATAGTTGATCTATTACGCCTAAACCACAGTGATGATCCCCAATAATTTCATCTACATATGGAGTTAATCTTCTTCTAAAGAATATTGGACAAAATTTTGTACGACGTCAACAAAAGTGATATTATTCGAAAGTTACTACAGTTAGTCTTGTCCCCCTTCTTAAAGATAGGTACGATTATTATGATGATAATAATAATGATAATAATAATAATAATAATAATAATAAAATTGATTTTTCAAACTTTTAAAATACGAAGCCGTGCTCTCGTTCGGTAAGTTGGTACAAATGAACCGTTAGTGGAGCGGTATGATGCATGGTCTGTAGGGAAAAATGACTTGCCACTCCTGTTATGGGTATAGCAATGTCGAGCTCGTGACTGCCGATGCCAGCCACTAGTAGTCAATGCGGTAACCCGATGATTGGAAATTCTGCAGCCCGACTTGAACACAAGGCGCTGCGGCCCCGTCATAATTATAAGAATTGTTTCTCAGGCCCGGGCAGTCAGGCAGCAAGATTAACAGCGCAATCAGCAGACATATTTATTGGTACACGGCTCAACTGGTCTTGTTGCTAGGATGCAGAAGACGAACAGTTGAGCGTCTGCTTCAACACACTAGGGTCATTTTCCTTCACCTGCATGATTTGATGTTATGCTAAAAAGGTTAATTTATATGAGATCTCAGATAGAGAGAGAATATCGTAACATATTATAACTATTCGAAATAGTCATCATGAGAATGCAGTATCATATTATTACAACTTTCTCTCAAAGCGTTCTGACTTCATGGAAATATAACACCATGCCATTCAGCGAATTAACATAGTATTGATGGTGTAATATCGATACGAGGTAATCTGTTTCTGAAGACATGAATAATGATATCTTGGAAATTACACTTATTAATGTGTATCACGATTTATTACGAGATATAATAACATGGAATAATAATTAGACTGGAATCCTACAGCGATGAACGTTACCAACTGGTTTCACTTAGCATTGAGTTATTCAGATTAGCTTCCATCTTGTCTGCCTAAATTCTAATCAAGTTCATACATACACTAGTTTCTCTCTTTTTTTATTATGCTTTTAATTTGGGTACGAACCTGTCTAATGCGATAGATATACACTGCTAAATGTCTAAAATAATCCACACGATGTAGTAGACTAGTCAACTTAGTCATAAATATAAAACTCTTAAAGACAAACCTAGAAAAAAACCTAAATTGTTTCGACAGAAAATGGAGAAAAAAATGGGAGTATAAGGGTATAGTGCATCAGTTATTCATAGATTTCAAAAAGGCATATGGCTCGGTTATGAGAGAAGTTTTATATGATATTCTTATTGAATTTGGTATTCCCAAGAAACTAGTTCGATTAATTAAAATGTGTCTCAGTGAAACGTACAGCAGAGTATAGGTCAGTTTCTGTCAGATGCGTTTCCAATTCACTGTGAGCTAAAGCAAGGAGATGCACTATCACCTTTACTTTTTAACTTTGCTCTAGAGTATGCCATTAGGAAAGTCCAGGATAACAGAGAGGGTTTGGAATTGAACGGGTTACATCAGCTGCTTATCTATGCGGATGACGTGAATATGTTAGGAGAAAATCCACAAACGATTAGGGAAAACACGGGAATTTTACTGGAAGCAAGTAAAGAGATAGGTTTGGAAGCAAATCCCAAAAAGACAAAGTATATGATTATGTGTCGTGACGAGAATATTGTACGAAATGGAAATATAACAATTGAAAAATTATCTTTTGAAGAGGTGGAGAAGTTCAAATATCTTGGAGCAACAGTAACAAATATAAATGATACTCGGGAGGAAATTAAGCACAGAATAAATATGGGAAATGCCTGTTATTATTCGGTTGAGAAACTTTTATCATCCAGTCTGCTGTCAAAAAATCTAAAAGTTAGAATTCATAAAACAGTTATATTACCGGTTGTTCTTTGTGATTGTGAAACTTGGACTCTCACTTTGAGACAGGAACATAGGTTAAGGGTGTTTGAGAATAAGATGCTTAGGAAAATATTTGGGGTTAAGAGGGATGAAGTTATTGGAGAATGGAGAAAGTTACACAACACAGAACTGCACGCATTGTATTCTTCACCTGACATAATTAGGAACATTAAATCCAGACGTTTAAGATGGGCAGGGCATGTAGCACGTATGGGCGAATCCAGAATGCATATAGAGTGTTAGTTGGGAGGCCGGAGGGAAAAAGACCTTTTGGAAGGCCGAGGCGTAGATGAGAAGAAAATATTAAAATGGATTTGAGGGAGGTGGTATGTGATGATAGAGAATGGATTAATCTTGCTCAGGATAGGGACCAATGGCGGGCTTATGTGAGGGCGGCAATGAACCTCCGGGTTCCTTAAAAGCCAGTAAGTAAGTAAGTAAGTAAGTAAGTAAGTAAGTAAGTAAGTAGGCCTAAGTAAGTAAGTAAGTAAGTGATATCAGATAATTCGGAGTAGAAGTATGCATAATTTTATATACGGTAGAAGAGACAGTGACTGTATTGGCATTCGAGAATATGTAGCCATGCTTTTTGTTTATGGATTTTGTGATGGCAATGCATTGAGGAATACAGAAGACGTTTTCCCTATCGAATGCTTCCATCTAGCTGTGTTTTCCCGTGTTTACCGGATGTTATCTGAAACTGGCAAGCTACCAAGTGTTCCATTGACGTCGGAAAGAGAACCGGTACCGGTACCTGATATAAATTTAGAATTCATGGAATCCATAGGAAGGGCAACCTTAGTAATTTGTCTTGTGTAATTACTTTATTTTCTTACCCAGTTTGTACTTATTGTGAAATGAATTTATTGGAAAAGGAGAAGATGCATGGTTTTGAATAATGTGTCATATTACAATGTTCTGATAGATAGAAATGCGTATAATTTCTCAACTATTACATTTCGGACACAGGTAATCAGATTAACTCGGTATAGATTAATCCAAACTATATTATCCTGAAGTATTTTACATCCTTCCTGAGACACTCTGTATATGACAGTATTTTTATGTAACGTTGAATATTAATTTATTTTGAAAGCATTAAAATTTTGTGTAGAGGGAATATTGTGAGATACTGATAAAATCTAGTTTACGTTAAGCCATAAACTTGTTTTTTCTTCTTCCATTTTTTCGAACGAAATCTCGACAACTTTAATTACATATTCTTGTGAGGATGTCGCACTATCCATTAAAATTTCAATGTTTTGCAAGCAAGAACGTAAATTTCCGAGATTACACGATATGAAAATAACATTTTCTTGAGTTTTGCAGTAACGACATTCATTAAAAAATAAAATATACATTAGAGATAAGTTATTAATAATGTTAGATATTTACATTTTCCTTGAATCTAATTACATCAGTTTACTGCAGTATTACGACTACTGAGTGCAGGCTGCATGGAAACCCATCGCTTCATAAATTTGTGCGAATTGCAAGACATCTTGCATCAGTAGCACGTAATCAACACCGTGCAGCAGCAGCAGTAGTAGCATTTCTGGATTGACCCATCTATCACCTTTACTTTTTAACTTTGCTCTAGAGTATGCCATTAGGAAAGTCCAGGATAACAGAGAGGGTTTGGAATTTAACGGGTTACATCAGCTGCTTGTCTATGCGGATGACGTGAATATGTTAGGAGAAAATCCACAAACGATTAGGGAAAACACGGGAATTTTACTGGAAACAAGTAAAGAGATAGGTTTGGAAGTAAATCCCGAAAAGACTAAGTATATGATTATGTCTCGTGACGAGAATATTGTAGGAAATGGAAATGTAAAAATTGGAAATTTATCTTTTGAAGAGGTGGAGAAGTTCAAATATCTTGGAGCAACAGTAACAAATATAAATGATACTCGGGAGGAAATTAAACGCAGAATAAATATGGGAAATGCCTGTTATTATTCGGTTGAGAAAATTTTATCATCCAGTCTGCTGTCGAAAAATCTGAAAGTTAGAATTTATAAAACAGTTATATTGCCGGTTGTTCTTTATGGTTGTGAAAAT
Source organism: Periplaneta americana (assembly GCF_040183065.1). NCBI lineage: Eukaryota > Metazoa > Arthropoda > Insecta > Blattodea > Blattidae > Periplaneta > Periplaneta americana. The sequence continues at coordinate 22,396,387 of NC_091119.1, forward strand.
TGGACTCTCACTTTGGGAGAGGAACATAGGTTAAGGGTGTTCGAGAATAAATATTTGGGGCTAAGAGTGATGAAGTTACAGGAGAATGGAGAAAGTTACACAACGCAGAACTGCACGCATTGTATTCTTCACCTGACATAATTAGGAACATTAAATCCAGACATTTGAGGTTGGCAGGGCATCTAGCATGTATGGGCGGATCCAAAAATGCATATAGAGTGTTAGTTGGGAGGCCGGAGGGAAAAAGATCTTTGGGGAGACCGAGACGTAGATGAGAAGATAATATTAAAATGGATTTGAGGGAGGTGGGATATGATGATAGAGACTAGATTAATGTTGCTCAGGATAGGGACCAATGGCGGGCTTATGTGAGGGCGGCAATGAACCTCTGGGTTCCTTAAAAGCCAGTAAGTAAATATTATTATTATTATTATTATTATTATTATTATTATTATTATTATTATTATTATTATTATTATTATTTGAGATCGAAACTCGAATATGCATCTGTAGTTTGGAACTCTATTACTAGTTCTGATTCGGCAAAACTGGAAAATATTCAAAGGAGATTATTTTATTTCATTATGTTCGTACAGATTTCTGCCTAATAACTCCGAGTATAACTATGATCAAAAATGTAATCACTTTAAATGTCGAAGCCTGTATGCCAGACGTCATGATCTCGATTACTTATTCTTATGTAAGGTCCTTAAAGGTGGCATTAATTGTCAATCTTTCTTAAACATTGTCAGCCTTCATATTCCTATGAAGGACATGAGACATCACAAACTCTTCTATATTAGAAATTCTAAATCTTCCTCGCCGGTGTCCAGATGTATTAAACATGCTAACTTAGGGGAGAGTCGGGTAGTATCGGACATCGGGTAGTATCGGACAGTGCGTTTCTTTCATCTACCGCCATATCGTAGTACCTGAATGACATGGTTACGTTTCTCTATGCGACATCACAGGAAAGTAACCGTGTCAATCAGGTACCATCATCGTGTGGTCGATGAAAGAAACTCACTGTCCGATATTACCCGATGTCCGATACTACCCGACTCTCTCCTACATGTAGGCGATTTCGATCCATTCAATGTATAGAAGTATTAGAATATGGCAATGTCTTTGCTAATATTATTTGCATAATCCTTATACAGAAATTGGTAGTATGAATCAACTCCTTTCCCTAATATTTTATAGATTTAATTCTTGTAAATTAATTATTGTAATCTATGTTCTTTATTTTGTTGTTAACTCAAGTATTTAATTGTACCATAGTGTTCATTTTAATGTATTAATTGTTTCACTGTGCTGGACTTTTATTGGCCAATGGCTGTTGTCCAGCACATAAATATGAATGAATGAATGAATGAATGAATGAATGAATGAATGAATGAATGAATGAATCAATCAATCAATCAATCAATCAATCAATAAGTAAGTAAGTAAGTAAATAAATAAATAAATAAGTAAGTAAATAAATAAATAAATTATTATTGCAGTATTTTTTCGAATTTTGAATCATGTTTCAATGTAACATTTTTATAGGTCTATGTCTCAAGCTGTACTTATAATTCATTTCAGCTGATTTCTAAGTACAAAGCCTGTTTTGGAGAAAGTAGTAGTAGTGGGCCTAGTTGTTGTAGTCCTCATCAAATGCTCGTTACTAAACGGTCACACTTGGTTAGGCATCTGAAGGGAGCGCTCGGCCAACAGGTGTGATATTTTAGAGAGGAGAACTTATTATGTGCAGACTTCCTGGTATAAATTACAGTCTTGTGTCATCAACTCTCACGCCTTAGACACATCGTATGAAATATGGCAGGTACAGCACTTTGTGGAAAATAAGAAATAACTACTTTAGCAGCCACGTGAAAAAGGAGAAAAAAAAAAGACAAATGGCGTTAATTGGAAGTTTCGGAAGTTGAACGTGAGTGGTCGAGGGAGAAGTGTTATATTAAGGGTGTGGTGAGCCGCCCCTTTGACTGGTCGCCTGTCCGCCCATTTTCAGGATAGGTGCCCACGGAAGGAAAACGGACGTGGTAATTTAGGACGTTAATTCGGTTTAAAAAAAATAAACCTTCCAACAGTTGGACATGAGGTGCGTGGGAGGAAACTGCACTCGCAGAAATACGTTAGAGACTTCACATGTGCCCGCCTCAACCTGAGTGTTATAACACCTTTATTAATTTATAAGGTCCAGCATAAAATTTATTTCACCTCCGGAGCGGACAGATTACTTTTTGTTATTACTAAATAATAGCTATAACGAAAAAGAGCGGGTAATTTTCGTACTTTAACGAAAATGTTAATCTTTAGAAGTAGATTGCACCATATTTGAAAAGGAAAACTAGCTACTATTGATTAGCTTTCAATATCTCTAAAAATGACCAACTAAAATCTTCATGGAATTCTGTTTCTCTGGCGAGTGTTAAATGTGATGCCCGAGATAATATCTTCTAATAATGTATCCTGAGGTACATCAGGAAAAATGTGACATATACGACCCCACTATACCATATTATAAGGAAAAATATCATCTAACGTCGATCGAAGTTATTGGATTACTGATTGGGGCTAGAGGAACCAACACAAAAAGATTCGCGCATTTTTGTAAGCAGTTTGGTCTAGGACAAACTCTTGTCACTGAAGTATCTCTGTCTGCAGTGAAGGGATCTATAAAAATCCCAAGAAACCATCTCTACATTTATATAGATTGATCTCTTTGCTATGGCGATCTCTCACTTAAGTTGGGTCTTGCAACTAGTGCTAAATAGACGACTGTGATCACACAATAGATACTAGGAAATTTTATGTTTCTTCTGGAATTAACGATGTTTTGTTTAGTCTTTTCCAATTATTTCTAATTGTGCTATTTCTTATTCTTTTTATTCTCCATTGTTTTCTTTTTTTTTCCATTATAACAACAATTTTTTGGTAAGCTTTGTCTTCTAGGCAGCCTTCACTTGGAGGAAGATGAATAAAATTTATTCGAAATATATAATTTGAACTGGTAATGGAAATTACGGGAAAACGGCTGAACGGATTTTAATAAATGGCCCCTCATTTTGAAGCTTGGAACCCAAAGTTTTTCGGAAAAATAGTAGTTTTCAGTGAAATGACAATTTTCCTACATAATTTTCCCATTTTCCAAAATCCATCTGTCGTCAGTTTTGAGTGGAGTAACGGTCAGCACGTCTGGCCGCGAATCCAGGTGGCCCGGGTTCGATTCCCGGTCGGAGCAAGTTACCTGGTTGAGGTTTTTTCCGGGGTTTTTCCTCAACCCAATATGAGCAAATGCTGGGTAACTTTCGGTGCTGGACCCCGGACTCATTTCACCGGCATTATCACCTTCATCTCATTCAGACGCTAAATAACCAAAGATGTTGATAAAGCGTCGAAAAATAACCTACAGTACCTCGTCAGTTTTGAGAACTAGCTAATTGCATTCAGGAGAAGCGAAGCGAGCATCAAGTCGGCCGTGTTACATTTCAGAATAAAACAAAACACACACTACAGTAAACAATATTACACGAAGGCCATGATCTGCAAGAATGCTGACATATTTAGAGCTCAAATTAAATTGGTTATTAAAAACTTAACTCACTAAAAATAATTTAGGGGAAACCTGTGTAAAACGTCCACCTTAATTTTAAGTGTTACTTTACACAACTTTCGGTGTGCTCAAGAGTCTAAATTTAAAGGTGTGAGTTGTATATCATCCAAGGACTGTGATATGGCATTTTTTTAAATTTTGAAAAAAAATATATATATTGTCGAAATTAAAATTTTTCAGAAGTGTAATATAATGGCCGTTTTACACTGGCATCTGTGTAAAACGGCCCAGTGTATATTATGCTAGAAAAAATATAATAGAAAACATATTCAGTTGAAAAATACATATAGTTACACGATACTATTTATTATCGTGAAAGTGGAACATGTTAATCTAATTAACTAAGATCATATAATCGAAAAGAAAGCATTAATATGGTATCAATTATAACATGAATTAGGACATTTAAATTTAATAGTCTAGCGATACAAACCGCAGATGAAATCATCGTCTGCTACAGGATCAAGTCCAGGAAACTCTTCATGAGCCCATTTCATGCACGACATACAGCGAGCCCATCCTTCACCACTAGCTGAAATGGAGCGGATATTTTCTTGACAAAATATGCATTCGGCATCTTCCTCATCGGCTAAATTCTCTTCGCTACTTGTAATTTCAATGTTCTTAGTATTCTTCTTTTCCAAAATTATTTTATGGTACATGTTTCTTTTTGTAACTATTTTCTTGAACCTGGCTGCTTCAGCTTTCTCTTTTAGTTTTTCAGCACATGGCATTTATATTTCTTCCTTCGACTCGCCGTCTCAGATTGGTTCTAGATAAATCATACATTTTGCTTGCCTTTGTAGTTCTCATTTTATTTTCCCGAACAACTTTAATGGCTTCCCTCATATTTTCCCTGCTCCAAGAATTTCTATCAGTGCTCCTAATACTTCTACTTATAGCCTAGTTGATACTGGAAAAGAAACCGAATTACTTGTAGAAGTTCTAGCGTTTCAATGTATTACGTCAGAGATATCAGAGTAAAACCATCAAGCACGGTGTAAAATGGCCAAGCACTGTGTAAAACGGCCACCGTGCATGGCCGTTTTACACCGAACACATGCATCTAAACAAACAAGTTTATAGCATAACACCGCCATCTTGAAGTAGTTTCGAACACATGCATGTTGAACTTTATAACCTCTATTATATCAAGCAGTAGATAAACATTTCACGTTATGTATATTATGTATGAAATTATATCAAATAATAAGTAGATACCTTAGATCAGAACCTCCAAAAGCAGTTATCATATCGAAATAATCATAAATTGTGAAGACAGCCATCCGCGACTTTACAGACCACTTTCAGAAGCAGTTCTGACGTAGTGCACTACATAATCGGGAATATGGCAATGCTGCTAAAGGTATGCTTACACATGGCCGTTTTACCCAGGTAGGCCGCTTTACACTGGTCTCCCCTATAGGTTCGATTCTGTGGTGTGTAATTTTCTGGGTACAGCTGTGTATTGGATATTAAAAACTACAAAACTTGAGGTGGTTTGATGACATTATTACTATTAGAAATGAAATATTATTTTAGTTAATGCCGTGATGTGATTATTTTTCATTAATTATATATATATATATATTAATGCTATAGTGATGATATGAAAGTGAAACGTTTTGGGGTTATATAAGTAGATGTAGAGAATAACTTAAATTAGATTTTGATTTCTATATTTTACTGAGTGGCGGCTATATAGTATATATATATATATATATATATATATATATATATATGTTACTGAAAGCTATAAAACTTACGTAAGATAATAATATTATTAAAAATCAAATATTTTTATAGTTATTAATCAAGTGGGGTTGGGTCTTTTTCATATATTTAATGGCGGTGTGGTGTAGATATTTATATGCGTGGTTCTCTTCAGTATTGGCTCATTACTATGGAAGCAAATAACTTTCAGAATGTCTGGTATTCTTCATTGAAAATAAATCTGAAAAATGCTTATTTGAACGTCTAATGAACTTAGTTTGCAGCATTTGCTGCACAAGCCACTAGTGACCTATAAACCGAAATTGTGAAAAATAAGAGGCCCAGTTTTTAATGACCACTTTCTTACGCCCATTACATAAAATTCCACTAAAATATGACCATGCAGTATATATGTCCAATTAATTATACAGGGGTCCTGCAAAATACCTTTCCGGTTTCGAACACATGTCATTTACGTTGCATGAATCTGAGGTGCATGAAAACTGTATCAATGGAAAGAGAACTCAAAAAAGTTTTAATTGTGGGAACATTGCTTCCCTAGTTGGTAACATGGCCTCATAATTAGGGACAGGATTTTTATGTAATATGAAGGTGTGAAATATGTACATATTTATGTAAGAAAAATAAGCTGAATATGTACCAAAATATGTAAAATCATGAAAATATTTAATATCAATATGTGGCAGGTATAGCATAGGTAAGACTCTCCAGTTGTGATTTCATAGAGTACCCGATTTTTTACCGCACACTTGACACATTGCAATTTTTTCCATCTGTAGTGAAAGCTTCGTCCATCGCAATCCATGATTTTATTTTTGTCGTTAGGGTTGAAGATACAGGGGCCATTTTAGTTAGTTAAAAGCAGTAGATAAACTCACTTGCACTTTATAATGTAAGTACTGAAACTATAGAACTGAATGAAATGAATGACACAACAGTACTGCAAGCACTGTTTCGCTTTACTGGATTAGGAGAAAATAAGAGGAGATGTGGGACACATGCATTTCAGCTGCTCCCTGCAAGAAACAAATATGTGCAATGATTGTGTTGCTAAGTAGTGAAAAAGTGTCCATGAACTTTAGATTAAGTCAATTTTGTTATATACATGCATCAAACCAAGTTCAGGTAAAATGCACATGTCGGTAAATATGTTAATTGCAATTTGTCATCTTACCCGAATATCGAGAAAGATGCCTACAGTGCAGGCAAGGAAAAAACCTGTATCTATAAACAACGTAATTAATGTTTTCTGAATTGTACTAGAAATATAGTTTCAAAATACCTTCCAGACTTTGATATTTCAACATGAAATTCAAAACTAAATGAACAGTATCTTAAATTTTCAATCAAAGAAAAAGTCAGGCATCTTCCCCCGATCCATTCTATTCATATAGCTTAAAACGCTAACTAACAGGTTTAAGGTAGGTCTAAGTAGTGATGTTATCATCTTTCTGTAGTGGTTACGATTCTGAACGATCTATTATCTTGTCTTAAATTTACCAGGTACGATAGTTTGATTGGATGTCGCAAATTCCTATTCCCGCCAAGAAATTGAGTTATAATAATTTCATTCTTCTATCTTTACTCATTCAAGAGCAATAACATAAGTAAACGAGTAGGCCTAGGCCTTTCATATTCCTTTTTTTTTTTTTTTTTTTCAAGAAATAAAACTGCCTTTTCTTTTAATACATTTATGAGAATGATAATGATTTTTCTTAAACTTTGTTCAATAAAGCTCCTTGAAAAATACACCACCCGGGATGGAGTGGTGTGCATGCCCTAAGGGCCCCCGCGCGCCGTCTCCGAATTCCCCTATAGCATGCATGATCCATTTTCTATCTGCATAGGCTTCACCGTGGTTCCTCAATCCCGATCGCACGAGTTGCCATGGAGAACTCACGGTGCGAAACGCAACCACCAACTACGAATGACCACATATCCATGGAGTCCAAGTCCGGCGACGGCCCTCAACCGACTCTACATTGCAGCAAGCCCGAAACATAGAAAGAAACGGAGATGATTAAAGAGGAGAAATTTAATTATGATGGCGAAATGAATCCGATGCCCAACGCCGAAAGTTACCCAGCAATTCTGCTTCGATTCATTGAGGGAAAATCTCGGAAAAAACCGCAACCAGACAACTTGCCCAACAAGGATTTGAACCCGGGGACGCTCGTTTCACTGTCGGACGTGCTAACCGTTGCTCCACAACGGTGGACATCGGAAACCCGTACAATCCCCAAGACTTCACCCCAGCTTATTTCATAGGGAAACAACTTAGCAAACTCCGTTGGTCTGCGCATGCGTCAATCTTAAAAAGTGACACAATATACTATTCACCTCCTTCTTCCTAATTGTCAGCCAATAAGAGATTTAACTGATAGGGAAGGATATAGGTGACTTGTCAATCAGTAGCGATATGGTTCAGATTAATGGAGGGGAATTCCGACCCTCTCTCCAGCGCAGCTATAAGGTTTAGTAATCTTCTACAGCAGAGTTTTGCCAGTTGTTAACCTACAATTATTTACTTACTTACTTACTTACTGGCTTTAAGGAACCCGGAGGTTCATTGCCGCCCTCACATAAGCCCGCCATTGATCCCTATCCAGAGCAAGATTAATCCAGTCTCTATCATTATATCCCACCTCCCTCAAATCCACTTTAATTTTATCCTCCCATCTACGTCTCGGCCTCCCTAAAGGTCTTTTTCCCTCCGGCCTTCCAACTAACACTCTATATGCATTTCTGAATTCGCCCATACGTGCTACATGCCCTGCCCATCCCAAACGTCTGGATTTAATATTCCTAATTATGTCAGGTGAAGAATACAATGCGTGCAGTTCTGTGTTGTGTAACTTTCACCATTCTCCTGTAACTTCATCCCTCTTAGCCCCAAATATTTTCGTAAGCAACTTATTCTCAAACACCCTTAATCTATGTTCCTCTCTCAAAGTGAGAGTCCAAGTTTCACAACCATAAAGAACAACCGGTAATATAACTGTTTTATAAATTCTAACATTCAGATTTTTTGACAGCTGACTGGATGTTAAAACTTCTCAACCGAATAATAACAGGCATTTCCCATATTCATTCTGTGTTCAATTTCCTCCCGAGTATCATATATATGTGTTACTGTTGCTCCCAGGTATTTGAATTTTTCCACCTCTTCAAAAGATAAATTTCCAATTTTTATATTCCCATTTCGTATAATATTCTCGTCACGAGACATAATCAAACCTACAACTATTGCGGATGAATAAATGAAATCAGAAATGAGGTGGAGAGTGTTGGTGGAATGATAGAGGGAAACGGGAGTACTCCGAGAAAAACACTCTGCAACGTCTGCTTTATCCACCATAAATTCCATCACGACTTGGCCGGTATTCGAAATAGGGCCGTGTAGATGGAAGGCCAAAGCGTAGCATTGTAGCTACAGACACACAACACCCGCTCACTTTTCTATTAGATTTCGCTGTCCAATATTTCTTCTTGTTATTTTCGTTGTAGTCGAAGCGGAAGAGGTGCTCCTGAGATTACGAATGAGTCATGTAATTACGAGTCTGGGATATCAGCTTGCGTTAGGAGTGCAATAAATTGCAGTACAAGATGGACTGGAGCCCGCATATCCTGTGGGACAGGTGCTGGGTTGCGGATGAACCGGCCGTATGATAATCGTATTGCGATTCCTCCGCTGGATGTCCGTGTACGTAATCGTGAAAAATATCCTCTTCCTGCTCGCGGAGACGGGGGGAGTTGGCGCGGTGGGGACTTAGTTGGCTCATCCCCGACTTCGGCAACGTCTTCTGCGGGTTATAAATCCAGAAGAGTGACAACTTCACTGTAATTATTTGTGCATACTTATTTATTCGTCTTTAGATATATTATTCTTTGACACTCTTTGATCTTTTTGACCTTCCGGCCGACTCAAACCTGCCACGGAAGACATGTAGCAGCAAGTGTTCAATTCAGGCACTTTTCTTCAGCGAAAATATAGCCTACATGTTTATTTTTTCTTCTTCGTGTTAACGAATAGGCCTTCTTCTCTCTCTTGTAATTGAATGAATGAATGTTAGCCATGATGTCCCATGTTGGGCACAGGCCTCCTGTGATGGGGTTAGAACCCCCTCGACAGGGATGGCTCAAGTGTACTCGCTTGATGAGCCAATCCAGGCGAGCTTGTCGTGTATTCTACTTTTGTGTGAGATCGTGCGTATTTGCTTGCTTTCCGCACAGAACCAATACGCGGTAAGTGTGAAATACCACATTCAGTATTCCCAACGTAACACACATAACAATTTCCCTATTCTTACCGCTTAAGCGTCATATTCATTTTACTGCTTTAGGCTTTTAACATATTATTTTTAGAGACGTTTAACATAGTAATAATTATAAATTGGAAACTTAGCACTGCATTTTCACCTAAATTGCACTGTTAATTATTGTTTTTAAATATTTGCAAAAATTCAGTAAACTCTACTACTCCACTAAAGTTATTGCATTCGTGATGCTAGTAACATTAAGGAAGCCGTGAAAAAATCAACAAGACTCCAGATGCCGATGTTATTACTGCAATATGTTATATAAATAATATTGTTAAAATATTAAAATGAAAAATAAATCATTACATAACCTTACCGTTTGTTGTAAGTTCGCATTTATAGACTGCGGGGGGGGGGGGGGGAAGACAGACGTGTATCACGGCCTGCTGCAATATAGTAAACACAGAAAACATTTTATAGCAACAATGTTGAAGAGAGATATTTTTGTTTTCCAAAATTGCCGTCATTGAACGGAAACCAAAATGGAGATTTCATTGCAACTAATTAGAAATTCCTCTTTCAGGTATGTAATAAACGATCTTCGCACAAAATAATGTACGATATACGAGCAGTATGTTTGTTTTCATGTTCTCGGAAATTAAAAAAGCTCAACTACGTTTCGCTTTTTCAATCTTTTCCTCGAAAATGAAAACATCAACATACCGCTCTTGTAACGCATATTACTTTTGTGACATGGTTAATAACCCTGTTCAACTTTAACTAGTCTCAGCACTCTTTGTTCATTTTTTTTCTTGCACTACACACATTATACTGACACCGGCATTTTGACAAACACTGATTGCTATTTACACTATTTACCTGACACTTTCTCAACACTGACTTTACTATTTACAAAACTTATCTTACACTTTCACTAATACTGACTTTACTATTTACAGTATCTTAACACTGACTACGTTATCTATTTACAATGATCTTCCCTAGTTCTTTCCACAAAACTCTGTTCTTTGCTGTCCTCAACCATTGTTTCCCCGCCTCTTTGGTAAACATGTCAGACCATCTGAGCCGTGGTCTTCCCTGTCCTCTCTTTCCGACGTAGGGGTCCCACATCGTGACTGCATGGGTCCATCTTGTCTGATGTAGTCTCGCCACATGGCCCCGCCCCCACAGGTCCACTTCGTTGCCGTGGCTCGTTCTGCTGCGTCAGTAGTGTTCGTCAGTCTTTGTAGTGTTTCGTTTGTCATTCTGTCTCAATAAAGATAAAACAATAGCTATTCCATTTTCTTTAAAGAATAAAGGTAATAAACCAATTTCATCTATACCGTAATACAAATTAAAATGCATAATTCTGATTGTTCCGATATAAATTGCAATTGTTCTGTTATCAATGAAGTTAATGAGGTTAAATACTTAAGTATAATTATTGATAATAATTTAAAACGGAATAATCATATTCATTACATTTGTAATAAATTACGTAAAACATTATGTTACTTTGTTATTCTAAGAAATATTTTGTCACTTAACTGTTTACGTGTAATTTATTTAGCATTATTTCAATCAACATTTATGTATGGTATCATAGGTTGGGGTGGAACTTATAAATCCAACCATTATCCTTTAATTTTACTACAGAACAAAGTATGAAAATTTTGTTTAAAAAAGCAGAAAGATTATCCAACTGAATTGTTGTTTAAACATTTCAAAGTTTTCAACATTAAACAAATGTATTATTTTATTAAAATATTTTCATAGAAATTTTAATAACTTTCAAAGGTATATATAGATAAATATAAAACTGAAAATATGAATTCTCTGCGTTTGTCTGAACTAAAATGTAAAACCAGTGCAGCTTTTTATCATAGCATGAGTCAAGGTCCCAGATTATTAAACAAATTTTATTCCAATATTATTTCAGCCACGAATCCTCTCCAAATTAATAAATAAAAATTGTATTGGATTTATAGTTTGGGTTCAACACTATTTTATCTGTATTCACTCTCAATTTTAATTTAATTTTTGTCTGTATTGGAATCCCCTCCTGAGCACGAGTCTTACTCATTCAGGAGTGGGCTAGTTTATCTTTCATTGTATTTATTAATTTGTATTCATTTCAAACTTACTAGCAATAAAAATAAATAAATAAATAAATTTAGGTTATTCAACACTTCCTATGTTTTATCGTTGGGATATAGTATATTTAAATTAAATTTATAATTTACGATATATACAAAATAACCGTAAGTAATGTCATTAATTCTGATGGGCGATTCCTTTAGTAAAGAGCAACAAAAGAGTCACATATCGTTTTGCTGTATTTTGAATAATTTCCCAGAAAAATGTGCATTTTAAAATACATGAATTACGAGATCGTGCAACGCTGTGTAATCAGTAGGGAGTGCACATAAGACTCTATTGCTCTGAACAACCCCTTCACCTGGCTTGTTATGAACAGGGCAGTTGAAGGTCATTGCCACATACGTTGTTTTTAAACTCGTAAGAAACAATACAGATGATATATCGTTTAATTTTTGTGTTTAATCTCTGTTAAAGAACGGGGAATGAACACTATTCATTTCAAGTTAAATAAAATTTTGGAAAATTTAAAATAATCTCTACAACCTAATTTTAATTAAATGTTCAGAGAACACAGATAATAAGATACGCTTATTTCAAACTAAATTTAAAAGATTAAGACATATTTCTACTCTCGCATTTCAATTGAATATTCTAAGAGAATGTAAACAATAAAGATGCTTACGTCATGTTAAAAAACAAAATTTTGAGACTTTTGAAACTCCTGAAACTGCAAAGAAAAAAAGAAAAAAATACGGTATGCTTATTTTAAGTTAAACGAACTAAATTAAAAATATTACTAGTGGCTTGTGCAGCAAATACTGAAAACTGAGTCCATAAGAAGTGTCAAATAAAAATTGTTCAGATTTATTTTCAATGAAGAATACCAGACATTTTGAAAGTTAAATGTTATGTTTTATTTAACGACGCTCGCAACTGCAGAGGTTATATCAGCGTCGCCGGATGTGCCGGAATTTTGTCCCGCAGGAGTTCTTTTACATGCCAGTAAATCTACTGACATGAGCCTGTCGCATTTAAGCACACTTAAATGCCATCGACCTGGCCCGGGATCGAACCCGCTACCTTGGGCATAGAAGGCCAGCGCTATACCAACTCGCCAACCAGGTCGACCATTTTGAAAGTTACTTGCTTCCATAATAGTGAAACATACTCCCTCTGAATGTTTTTTTATGTCAAATACTTTTCCTTCAACCTATCCGTCTTCAGTTCTTGAGTTTCAATGCGAAATCGCAAGTAACAATGTCAAGACGATCAGCGAGTTTTTCATGTGGGATTAATGCAGTAGCTATTTCAGGTCATTGCGGATTGTAGGTGAAAGTAAAGAAAATGTAAGGTTTGTCATGCTTTGAACAAAAGACTTAGCATATTGGTATAGCTGCTGCATGTTTCGTGAACTACCCTGAAATGTAGAGGGCAGAATCACTTTTTTCCCACTAAGAGATCTTACTGATGTGATCAAGAGACTACAAAATCTTGTAGGCCTCTTATTTTATCAGTAAGTAATATCTTTTGGTCTTTTATTAGGAATTGTAATTTTTGCGCTTCCTCCAGACAATACTGATCTACCAAATACTGCTGGATTAATTTGTGTAACAATGAATGTTATCCCGTATATTTTCTGTCATATAGGCTGTTGTGAGGAATCTATTGCTGAGATGCGGAAAAGGAGGCGAATGATATGGCAGTGTTGTAGAATCTTATATGACCCCTAAATAAAATTGTCCACCGTAAATCGTTAGTAGTTTCAGTGTTTCATTCGTTGCTGGTTGCGGGAAATAAACTTACTCATCACGGTAGCAAGAAGTGAAATGACCTGCTGTTTTCCCTACAACAAAATATGCTTGGCAGCGATCACAAATAATCTAATCGATTAAACCAAAGAAATATGAAATTAATTTTGATGTAGTTTAAAGACGCAGCTAAAATAGGAATCATGACTCAATTACTACCAAGGAAAATTACAGAATCATACATATAAATATCTATATCACACCGCCATTAAATATATGAAAAGACCCACACTACTTGATTAATAACTATAAAAGTATTTCATTTTTGTTACCTTACGTAAGTTTTATAGTTTTTAGAAACATACATATAGCCGTTACTCAGTAAATTATAGAAATGAAGATCTAATATAAAATATTCTTTCTCTGCGTCTACTTACATAAACCCCAAAAGGTTTCACTTTCATATCATCAGTATAGCCTACCATTATGAGTTGCATTAACTATAATACTATTTCATTTTTAATGGTAATAATGTCATCAAACATTCTTAAGTTTTGTAGTTTGTATCCAATACACAGCTGTACTCGGAAAACTACAGACCAGAGAATCAGACCTGTAATTTTTTTTAATATGTTAACAAAAAAATGCACAAATGAAGATCGACATATTGGCATTATGATGTGAAAGAATCTGACCCATCTGAACTATAACTATGTCAGCAATCCTGTAGGTCATGGCCTTCGTGTAATAGTCTATTGTTTATTGTAGTGTGTGTTTTGTTTTATTCTAAAATGCAATTAATTAGTTCTCAAAACTGACGAAAGATGGATTTTGGAAAATAGGAGAATTATGTACGAAAACTAACGCTTCACTGAAAGTTACTATTTTTCTGAAAAATTCGGGTTTCAAGCTTCAAAATGAGGAGTCATTTATTAAATCCCGTTTAGCCGTTTTCCCGTAATTTCCATTACCAGTTAAAATTATATATATATATATATATATATATATATATATATATATATATATACACAGTATATATATATATATATATATATCGATTTTTAAACTCTTGGACGTAATTAACAGGCATGTTTGTCGCAATAATAAAATTATTTTTTACTTTAGTGTATAAATACTGAAACTTTATTTTTATTATATTGGATATTGTTTGTGTTTCTAAACACAGTAAGTGTATGTTAATATGACTTTTTTTTTGTTTTTTTTTGTAAATCATATCGCAACTCCCTCAACTCTTTACACGACCCCCTTGGAGTCGCGACCACCAGATTGAGAACCACTGCTCTAGACTACGTCAGTGGTCCTCAATGGTGGTTAGGTTGGTTTAATATCCTACGTTTCTAAAGAACCGAACACTGGACTAGGCCTATGTTAACTGCGCTTTTAAAGTTTATCTCAAATCGTCAAATGAATAATTTTTGTGGTAGAAATTTGAGGGTAATTATGACACATAACACATAACTAAGGAAAGACTAAAAGCTCCATTCACATACTTAGCCATCGGTTCCTATCCTGAGCAAGATTAATCCAGTCCCTAGCATCATATCCCACCTCCCTCAAATCCAAATTAATATTATCCTCCCATCTACGTCTCGGCCTCCCCGAAGGTCTTTTTCCCTCTGGCCTCCAAACTAACACTCTATATGCATTTCTGGATTCACCCATACGTGCTACATGCCCTGCCCATCTCAAACGTCTGGATTTAATGTTCCTAATTATGTCAGGTGAAGAATACAATGCGCGCGGTTATGCGTAGTGTAACTTCATCCATTTTCCTGTAAATTCATCTCTCTTAGCCCCAAATATTTTCCTAAGAATCTTATTCGCAAACACCCTTAACCTCTGTTCCTCTCTCAGAGTGAGAGTCCAAGTTTCAAAACCATACAGAACAACTGTTTTATACATTCTAACTTTCAACTTTTTTGAGAGCAGACTGGATGTTAAAAGCTTCTCAACCGAATAATAACAGGTATTTCCCATATTTATTCTGCTTTTATTTTCCTCCCGAGTGTTATTTATATTTGAAGAGTCCGCTGCAAGAATGATGGATGTCACTTTCTTGTCGAAAATGAACCAAGACTGTCAATGCATAGCTTAAGACATACATATAGAATGTACATACAGAGTTATATGGCATTAACACTGATAGTCATTGTCCAGTAATGATCGGAAAATCACAGTTAAGCTTTGAGCGCTAAGCATTTCAAATTTTCAATTGCTTCTCCTGCAAAATGTATTCGAAAATACATCCATCATTCTTGCAGTGGACTCTTCATTTGTTACAGTTGCTCCAAGATATCTTAACTTTTCCACCTCATCAAAGGATAAATTTCTAATTTTTATATTTCCATTTCATACAATATTCTGGTCACGAGACGTAATGATATACGCCTATTTGTCTTTTCGGGATTTACTTCTAAACCTACCTCTTTAGGCCACATTCACAATAAAAATTAAATATAAACGTAACATAAACATAGAATTTGCGATCAGGTTACCAAATCGGATCATTCGCAATGATTCACATGATAAACATTATCGTCAGACTTTAACAAGAAAGTTTGTGAACTCTAAACTTTCATGTTTATGCTTGCGTGATTTAGAAACAATACACAATCGTAGAGAGCTGAAGTACACAACAGAATATGACGAAATGACGTCGTTGTTATGTTTCCAAAGTTACCAAGTATCTTTGAGGTTATGTTTATGTTCCCATCGTGAATGATAGTATTACTTTTTTATTTTAGTGTAACGTTTATATTCCAAAGTTAATATGTTTAATTTTTATTACGAAAGGGCCTTAATCATTAGGTATGATAATTATTTGTGACACGTTAAATAAAAATGAATCGCAATGGAGTGAAATAGAAACTGAAGATTAGCAATGCAGTAAGGACAAGTCATGTCCTTGTGTGCTGATTCTACTCGACAGTTTAGCTTGAGTCTGCATACCATTAACCCAGAAGAGAAGCTGGTCTTGCACGGCGCAGTCGCGATGTCTAGGAGCTCAACAGTTGCAACAATAGCTCATTAGCTTATCACCTGACTGGATCGATCCGACCATCAATCTTGACATGCTCCAGTGAACCTGTAGCAAATCACGGCCACCATAAGCGCTAAGCTATGCAGACTGTCAGGTGCGAGAGGTCAACAGCATGTCAGAGTCTCTAGTATTCGTACCAACTCACAATTTACAAAGCTTATTGTTCCCTGTTTTTCTTTCTTACTTCCTTATTTTCTGTCCCCTCTTGTGTTCTTGTTTTCTTTTGTGTTCGGATTCTTTTTTAAATTTCTCTTTTGCCCTACTTTTAAATCTCTTTCATCACTTCCCCTCTATGCAATACAATCACAGTCTAGTATATACAGTCGCGAAGCTCAATACGTAGTAAATATGCAAACATTAGATAGTTGCTCACCACTAGGATCGCTAATATCGCCTCATTACAGGCAATGCAAAATAGTACCGTCACAGTCTATTGTTTCTAGCACCCTCAAAACTCAAGCTTCGTGACTGTATGTAGTAGACTGTGATACAATTCTCTTTCTTTGTTTACCTTCTGTTTCTTCTTTCAGAATACATCTATTTACTTTTGCTATCTAGCTTTCTCTTCTCTTAAGGGGAGAGGATGGTATTTTTTTTAACTTTTTTCCTATTTGGTGTAAAATATTAATTTTTTGTATGTAGTGAGCTCATAGCTGTGGCAACTCAACCAAATAAAATTATTTTGAGAAAAAAATTATTTGGGGGCCCAAATTTGAAAAAAAAATATATATATACCCAATGCAGGATTGTACTAAAACCGATATATCTAAACCGTTTTTAAAGATAGATTCAAACGATTTTTTGCAATGTGTTTGCAAAAGCATGTTCTACAAACTGTCTTTAACAGAATTTTGATATTAGTCCCTACGTTTGTAAAATAAACAATTAAAATTTAATAACAATTTTCTGATTTTCTTTCTTCCAAACAAACGGACGTATTTTTAAAATGAAATCAATTAACAAAATTCTGTTACAGAGAAAAGTTTCCTAATAGTCTAAAGAATGTGTGTTCTAAATTTCATGGATGTATCTTCAATAGTTCAAAAATTATATCCATTTTTGTCTGGCAATGTAGCAAAAAAAATGAAGTTGCTGGAAACCGATAAAAGCGGGCGTGTCATTTAAAAATCCATAGCACAGGACGTTTAAAAATGACGTCTCAACATCCGATAAGGGCACAAATACCCACAAAATGTTATGCAATGCATTCCACACATATCAAAGGGTATTTTAAAGAAAAAAATTTAGGAAAATTTAATTTACCGGAAACAACAAAAAAAAAGTGGGCGAGTCATTTAAAAACCCATAACGCAGGAAGTTTAAAAATGGCGACTCAACATATGATAAGGGCACAAATACCCACAAAATGTTATGCTATGCATTCCACACATATCACAGAGTATTTCAAAGAATTGTTTTTAATTTACTCATTTTTCACCAAAAAAATACCAACCTCTCCCCTTAAGGGAACTAGGTAGTGATTAGGGGTCAAAAATCCGATTTTTTATTTTGTGTTTAAAAAAAGTATAAAACTTGCTCTTTAAAGCAATGTAAATATTGTGGGGGAAGGTATTTCTGCAGATAAGCCCTTTAAATGGCCTCTTCAAATTTGCCGGTGCATATAATTCATACAGCCTTCTTTTTTTTTTAATACGGTTTTCCATAAGTTATCATTTTTAAAACGTAAGTGCATTTTTCTCTGAAACTACTGAATCAATTTACATGACATTTTTATAGTGTTTTCTGCAGCTTCTGTTCTACATACTAGACTTACGGGTTTAAGAATATCACGCATATAACACGAGGAAAAAATAAATATAATCACGGAAAAAATTGCAAAAAATATTAAACAAAGTTCAATGTTTTTCTGTTATACCAGGGTGAAATATTTAACTAAATTTTGCTTTACAATTTACAATATTTCGTACATTACTAGATAATTTAAAAAATAAAGGTATATGAGTGAAGACTGTAGCAAGTACTGTGCACCTGAAAAATGAGGTAAACTTAGCAAAGTGTAAAAACAGGTTGTCAGTTAGGGTCTTTCCTTTGCATTTGGATACGAAACTGATTAGTTGTCTTTTATACCATTGAATTTAGAATGATTCATTGTATAAGCATGGAAATTTTTATTCCACTCTGAGCAATAAAAGCCTAGAAATATTGAACTAAACTTTTGTTTTGAAAATTTTTAATCGCACAGGCATCATTATCCACTCCCATTAAGACTTATATGACTTACTGTTATATCTCCCTAGTTCATCATTCTTTCTTTTCACATCCTAACTTCCTGTACAGAGTGTTTCAGAAGTGATGGTCAAAAATTTAGAGATGAGAAGTAAAAACGAAGAGAAGCAAAAACGTTCCAGGAAACATGGGTCCGCAAATTAACCGTTTACGAGATAAAGCAATTATTTTACTGGTTGGGGCCGCCACTGAACTGAACGTCTGGATACGGTAAAGCTGCAACATTCATGCTTCTTACATATGCCGCACTCTCCCCATCCCATTTTCTTCTAGGTGTGAGACGATATCTATGTAAACAGATGATATGATGAACGGTGGATAGGTAGAGGAGGACCTGGACCTAGATCACTGGATTTAAATCCTTTGGATTTTTGTGTATGGGATTATGCAAAAACCCTGGTTTACACAACAGACATCACCACACCTGAAGAATTGCAGTTGCGGATTGTAGATGTCTTGCAGAAAATGAAGAATGACCCACAATTGCTCGAGTGCGTTCTTGGGTCTATGTGGAGAAGACTAGACAAATGCAGTCAAGTGAATGGTCAGCATTTTGATCACCTGCTGTAAAATTCTTCACTTATCATTTTCTTACTATATTGTACCTTGTTTATCCACAAACTTTACTATTGCATAAACAAAATAGTTTCTTTTATGTATGTTCAATCACATTTCTGTGATGCGGAAGCAAAAATTATGAATTTTACTGTCTCGTGAATGATAAATTAAATAAAATTGTCACTGCTATTGTTGGAATTGGTACTTGGTATTCAGCGGGCACCAAGCACCAAAAAAATAGTATTGTCTTGTACAGCCCGATTATTTAGTCCTGACAGCTCAGCGACGCGAAAGAGGGGAAGTATTAGGAGTAGTGGGGAGAGTTCCGGAGTAGACATAAGGGCGAGCGTTCGCTAAAGGAATGTAGTACAGCTCAACTGTACTGGGAACACAACGCTATACCGCATGCGTGACATTCGACCGCTCTGACTGCAGGCGACAGACTAACCTGAACGTCCCTTGGCGTAACTTAATGGACTCGCCTGACCCAAGCGCAGATCGCCGGCGATTATCAGGACTAAATAATCGTACTGTACACAGTTAATTTGCGGACTCACAATTTCGCTTATCTTCATTTTTATTTCTTGTCCCTAAATTTTTTACCATTACTTTTGAAACACCCTGTATAAGCCTTCTTCTACTCGTGTATTCTTCTTATACTGTCTTTTCCTTTTATTCTGTAATTCTATATTTCATTTTTTCCTTCCCTTAACACTATCTCGTCCACATCTGTGGAGTAACGGTCAGAGCGTCTGGCCGCGAAACCAGGTGGCCCGGGTTCGATTCCCGGTCGGGGCAAGTTACCTGAGGTTTTTCCGGGGTTTTCCCTCAACCCAATACGAGCAAATGCTGGGTAACTATCGGTGCTGGACCCCGGATTCATTTCACCGGCATTATCACCATCTCATTCAGACGCTAAATAACCGAAGATGTTGATAAAGCGTCGTAAAATAACCTACTAAAAACACTATCCCAATTCCATTCTTTAATCATCTTTCTCTTTTTTATATTTTCTTTCTATTTTTACCCAGTTTTCATCATTTTCTTTTCCTCAATATTTATATTATTCAAATTTTTCTTCTTTTTTTATTTATTTGCTCGCTTTAACTTTTCATTTTCATTTTCTAATTTTTTTGTTCTTATCTTTAATCCCTTTCTTCTCTTCACCTATTATTTAAGTCATTATCTTTTTGTTTTACTTTATTATTTTTCTCTCTTCAGTTGTGGTATTATTTTCTTTGCTACTTTCAATTCCATTTTCATCACTTCTTCTTTATTCCGTTCTTTCTTTCATGAGTTAAACAATTCTTTAACATTCTTAGTGCTTTATTTATTTTTAGTTTTTCTTCCCTCATTCCCTCTTTACTTTTTTATTATTTTCCCTTCTTTGTTATTCAATTGTGTTCACTTCATTTGCATTTTTTGGTCCCTTCTTTACTTCTTCTTCATTTCTGTTATCCATATCTCTGCATTGTTCAGTTCTTCTTCTCATTTTTTCTCTTCTCTGTTATTCTTTAACTTCTACTTTCCCTCTATTCCGTTGTCTACCTTACAATTTCTTTGGTTATTCTTTCTATTCTTCCTCTTCTTCCTTAATATCTTCTTTTGCATTATTTGAGCCGTTGACAGCAGAAGTGGTGTAAGTCAAAAATGGGTAATGAGTGTTAAAGTTAACATTCTGTAAAATACAGCGCAAAGTAGCAATTAATATTCAATTTATTTAAACTATTAGTAGTCAGTGGGTTACACTAAGGACATATTAATTGCTACTTTGCGCTGTATTTTACAGAATTTTTACTTTAAACCTCATTACCCAATTTTGGCTTACACCACTTCTGCTCTGAACTGCACATTTGGTTCTTTCCTCTCTTCCAATTATGAGTTAAGGTAAGCGTTCACTACATCGTATCGCACGCATCGGACGAATCGCACGGATCGGAAAAAGACTATCTTTGCAGTAATTTTTATGTAACCGCGTTCACTACATCGTATCGCACGCATCGCCTCTCGGCAAATCCGTCTACGTTTCTCGGATGGGCAACTTTTCTGATGCGTGCGATCATGGCCTTCTTTAATAAATCAATTTTAATTGCTCAACTATTACTATTATGTTGTGCCATGTTCAGTGTCGCGCCAAAATGGCAGACGGCAAACTTATTTCGCGTGTAGAAAATTGCGAAGAATTATATAATTTGAGGCGTTCCCATTACAGTAATCAAGCCAGTTCTTGCAAATATATTATGTAACCAATATTTCTTTCGTTTCTTCCTCTTCAATTAGGACGCATGAAGCAATTACAAATTCTTATTCGCTAACAGACGTAATTAATAGACCTAACCTCAACTCCTCTGCTTTCAGCAATGTCAATATCGTACGACGTCATGTTTTAAACAGCTGATAGGGGAATCCGATGAGGCGATGAGGTGGAGCCGTTACAGTGAACGCACTGCACTTAAAATATCCGTTGGGTGCGATTCGTACGAGGAGTGCGATACGATGTAGTGAACGCTTACCTTAAATCTCTTCCTTTGAAGTGTTTGTTTGCTCCATTCCTTCCTCTTTCCTGTTAACATCTTTTTTTAAAGTTTGGTTCTTTCCTTTCTTTCTCTTTTCTGTTAATATCTTCCTCTGTATTGTTTGACCTATTTTTTTCTATTTTAACTTTAGATACAGCATTCTTATATAAATTATTTATTGCATTAATACATTCTTGTGTTAATTTCCATATCAACTAATGTATCCCATAATTTTTAGTGATACAGTGTCGTAAGCCTTTTCTAAATCTACGAATGTGAAAAAAATTTAATTTAGAGCTGCCACAAGGGACAAAGAGTACTTAACCATAGAAATGTTTACAAGTTCAGTGAACCTTTAATTTTGTTTTGACAATGAAACTCTTACAAGTACATAGCTGCAAATACATTTTGTGATTGGTGGAAATATACCTAGTTTTAGAGAGGCAAGTGTTACAAAAAAGTAAAGAATGCTAATGAACTTGGTTTCATTTCGAATATAGGTGATGTTTCAGGAGAGCAATTGATCCTTTCAATGCAGCTAAAGTTACAATCTGTTGTCCCACGCATTAATAATAATAATAATAATAATAATAATAATAATAATAATAATAATAATACATACATACATACCCACATACATACATACATACATACATACATACATACATACCCACATACATACATACATACATACATACATACATACATACATACATA
Organism: Periplaneta americana; assembly: GCF_040183065.1. Classification (NCBI taxonomy): domain Eukaryota; kingdom Metazoa; phylum Arthropoda; class Insecta; order Blattodea; family Blattidae; genus Periplaneta; species Periplaneta americana. The sequence goes on from NC_091119.1 coordinate 22,418,946, forward strand.
CATACCCACATACATACATACATACATACATACATACATACATACATACATACCCACATACATACATACATACATACATACCCACATACATACATACATACATACATACATACATACATACATACATACATACATACATACATACATACCCACATACATACATACATACATACATACATACATACATACATACATACATACATACATACATACATACCGCTATTTGTGAACGAGAAAGTTTGACCGAAGTAGGAGAATGCTAGAATATATCGGCATGTTGACCGAAAGGAGGAAACTGTTTCGTTCTTTCTGGAATTCAAACCATGACCTCGAAATCCGGCATCACTTAAAACCGTAGAAGAAAATTGTGAGCCACACCTGGCTTCAGGTCGAATGGTCTTGGGAGGCTTCTGGGTGTCCCAGGAAGAGGAAGGTACAGGGTCAAGAGGTGAACCCATTCCCGAACCTACCACTCACCGGTCAGAGCGGGATGAGTTATGAGGGGCCGTGGAAACTCCATCCATCTCCGTGCTGCTCCGCGATTTAGTCAGAACCACACAAATTGGAATGCCTTACAAACAGCCCGCAGGTGTGTTTCTAGGACGAAGGACTATATTAAACAAATTTTGTTTTATTCCAGCTACCATGCCAGCAGAGGCTGAGGGTACGTATCCTTCTAAGGAAAATGTACATTCATTGTCTTTTCTAGGAGTCTGTATACAGGGTGGAAGGGAACCTATTATACTTATTAATTCACAGAGATAACAGATCAAGACAATACGAAAAATTTACGTAAAATATTTTTTGATACGTCCAATAGTTTTGAGAAATAAATAGACAGACAGACAGACAGATAGAGATAGATAGATAGATAGATAGATAGATAGATAGATAGATAGATAGATAGATAGATAGATAGATAGATAGATAGATAGATAGACAGACAGACAGACAGACAGACAGACAGACAGACAGACAGACAGACAGACAGACAGACAGACAGACAGACAGAGATAGATAGATAGATAGATAGATAGATAGATAGATAGATAGATAGATAGATAGATAGATAGATAGATAGATAGATAGATAGATAGATAGATAGATAGATAGATAGATAGATAGATAGATAGATAGATAGATAGATAGATAGATAGATAGATAGATAGATAGATAGATAGATAGATAGATAGATAGATAGATAGATAGATAGATAGATAGATAGATAGATAGATAGATAGATAGATAGATAGATAGATAGATAGATAGATAGATAGATAGATAGATAGATAGATAGATAGATAGATAGATAGATAGATAGATAGATAGATAGATAGATAGATAGATAGATAGATAGATAGATAGATAGATAGATAGATAGATAGATAGATAGATAGATAGATAGATAGATAGATAGATAGATAGATAGATAGATAGATAGATAGATAGATAGATAGATAGATAGATAGATAGATAGATAGATAGATAGATAGATAGATAGATAGATAGATAGATAGATAGATAGATAGATAGATAGATAGATAGATAGATAGATAGATAGATAGATAGATAGATAGATAGATAGATAGATAGATAGATAGATAGATAGATAGATAGATAGATAGATAGATAGATAGATAGATAGATAGGCAGGCAGGCAGGCAGGCAGACAGACAGACAGACAAATAAATAAATAAATACAATTTTTCACAATTGGAATTAAAAGCTGTTTCGTAAAGATGGAAACAAATACTACCAAATAATGAAGCTATAATTTTCTTTCTTAACCATTTGTATGCTGTTTTAATAGTGGAAGAAGTGACCTGGTTACAAAACCGAGTTAGAAGTCGGGCCAACGTACAAATTTCACGATCAACTTCAATATGAAGGAGTAAAGATGATTCAGGTACTTGTAACATTTCGTGTTCAATTGGACTAATTCTTTATTTATTTTTGTTAAATGAAGTTTGAATTGTTTAAATAAAGTTTATTACATTTCAAATGCAGTGATTTGTTTCGTATAATATTAATTACCTAATACTGTCTTTGCGTATGAATTTTACATGCATTATAACATACATAGAAGGCAGTGGTTTTCATTACAATATCTGTAATATTTCAACATACTTATCTAGATTGGCAACTCTGGTTTCAGTAAAATCAATTTTCGATCGTGGCGGCCGTTGGCTGTAATGACGAGAAAACACATTATCGTGCAAAAACGTAGCATTTGCATTTTCATTATGTAAAGTGTCCAAGTTACAAGTCGTCCTCAGTTGGATTTATCATGTCAAAGTATTGTTTAGTAGGTTTCTGAGCTAGTAGTGATTGCGTCGATCCTTCAAAATGTTAAATAAATGCTGTTGTGACGGAAAACCAGACGGACTATGGCACGGATCAGATGTATTTTTTTTTTCAGTTCAAGCAAAATTTCAAGTTACTTTGACTGCTCGTCTTATGTAATCTGTTAGAGAAGCAAATTATTCAGAGTTATTTTTCTTTAAGCAATGTTTTATACAGCAAAATGGAATAAATTTGACTTCCAAAATATGTAATTTCAATTTTTCGGCACCAAAACGTACGAAGTGCAAAATGTAAATGAAAAGTTTTAGTATTTCTGAAAATAAAATAATTTCGAAAGTTAAAACATTTTATTTTTATCACCCAAATGGAAAGAAGAGCAATTTCAAAATATACAAACACAATGTAGTAGAAGGTTTTTGCATTTCCCCCTCAAAACACGACTTTGTACGTGGTACACTTCCCGCCTGGTGGGCAGAAGCAGTACTATAGTAAATGCTCGTGCATGCGCACTCTCTCTTTTACAGACGACAGCTAACGGCCTCTTGCTTTTCAGATTTCAGGCGACTAGTGCAGGCTCTTTTTCTAAATCCCTCATGTAATCTATAGAGAAAACTGCCCATTGTAAATTATGGTATAAACTTACTGTATTATAGATTGATTTTCTGAAAAAAACATTGAAAAAATAAACACCTATTGGAACGAGTGATGTTTTTAAACGAGACAGCCTCTGTTTTATTATTATTATTATTATTATTATTATTATTATTATTATTATTATCAGTGCTTCTTTTCTGGAAAAAAGTATACCGGAACTCTATCACTCGATCACATTATACAACAAAAATGTAGGTTTAAAAATATTAGGCCTACATACCTTATATTACAGTAAGTTCCAAACGGAGCTCATCGATTTTAAGCATAACGGAAATTTTACGATTTCGAGCTATAGTTTCAGGATCAATAACGGAAGATGGCAGCACTAAATTGCATGAGTTACTTTTGCACCAACGATAATAATGAGAAAATGTAAACTCTTGGACTCGGCAATGGCGGCAATTTTAATTTTCAATTTCGCTTATAAAATATATCTCGTTGGAATTTGTAACGGCAAAAAGTTTACCGGGACGCGTTCCGGACCGTTCCGGCTGAAAAAAGCGCTGATTATTATTATTATTATTATTATTATTATTATTATTATTATTATTATTATTATTATTATTATTATTATTATTGAGAGGAACAGAGATTAAGGGTGTTTGAGAAGAAGTTGCTTAGGAAAATATTTGGGGCTAAGAGGGATGAAGTTACAGTAGAATGGAGAAAGTTACACAACACAGAACTGCATGCATTGTATTCTTCACCTGACATAATTAGGAACATTAAATCCAGACGTTTGAGATGACAGGACAAGTAGCACGTATGGGTGAATCCAGGATTACATACAATGTGTTAGTTGGGAGGCCGGAAGAAAAAGACCTTTGGGGAGGCTGAGACGTAGATGGGAGGATAATATTAAAACGGATTTGAGGGAAGTGGGATATGATGATAGAGACTGGATTAATCTTGCACAGGATAGGGACCGATGGCAGGCTTATGTGAGGGCGGCAATGAACCTGCGGGTTCCTTAAAAGTTATTTGTAAGTATTATTATTATTATTATTATTATTATTATTATTATTATTATTATTATTATTATTATTATTTAGAGGAACAGAGATTAAGGGTGTTTGAGAATAAGGTGCTTAGGAAAATATCTAGGGCTAAGAGGGGTGAAGTTACAGGAGAATGGAGAAAGTTACACAACACAGGACTGCACGCATTGTATTCTTCACGTGACATAATTAGGAACATTAAATCCAGACGTTTAAGATGAGCAGGGCAAGTAGCACGTATGGGTGAATCCAGGATTACATACAATGTGTTAGTTGGGAGGCCGGAAGAAAAATACCTTTGGGGAGGCTGAGACGTAGATGGGAGGATGATATTAAAATGGATTTGAGGGAGGTGGGATATGATGATAGAGACTGGATTAATCTTGCACAGGATAGGGACCGATGGCGGGCTTATGTGAGGGCGGCAATGAACCTGCGGATCCTTAAAAGTTATTTGTAAGTATTATTATTATTATTATTATTATTATTATTATTATTATTATTATTATTATTGAGAGGAACAGAGATTAAGGGTGTTTGAGAATAAGGTGCTTAGGAAAATATCTGGGGCTAAGAGGGATGAAGTTACAGGAGAATGGAGAAAGTTACACAACACAGAACTGCACGCATTGTATTCTTCACGTGACATAATTAGGAGCATTAAATCCAGACGTTTGAGATGGGCAGGGCATGTAGCACATATGGGCGAATCCAGGATTGTATATAGTGTGTTAGTTGGGAGGCCGAGACGTAGATGGGAGGATAATATTAAAATGGATTTGAGGGAGGTGGGATATGATGATAGAGACTGGATTAATCTTGCACAGGATAGGGAGCGATGGCAGGCTTATGTGAGGGCGGCAATGAACCTGCGGGTTCCTTAAAAGTTATTTGTAAGTGTTATTATGGTAATATTATTATTATTATTATTATTATTATTATTATTATTATTATTATTAGGGCTAGGATTTTGATGACCTATAAATCATGAAAAAATGTCCTAAAAACAATGCATTTATGACCTCAAAATCTTTCAAAAATGCTCTTAAAATGCCCTAAAAATTGATCTTACATAATTGGTTAAGTAGGAAAGGAGGTTTAGTACTACATAATATTTAGACTAGTAATTAAATTAAATTCTAGTACCAATAATTAAGTTTATTTAATTTTGCACAATTTATTCTAAGTAGTACACGTTAATTAATTATTTTACCTGATGTAGTTCCATATAGTCTACCACAAAGCCAGTCTTATCCGGAATTAGCAGGTATAGAGGAGTCTATATTGAAGGGGTGGTTGGACTGATCCACTACATGGGATGTAGCCCTACTACGTTAAAATGGCAATATTTGCGTAGAAAAACGATTAAAATGTTATACAAAATAATGGATATTAATGGACAAAATATGTAAAGAAAATATCAAAGGAAATAAACATTATTTTACATTAATAATCGGGATTTATAGCCAAAATTAAATGAAAATGCCTAAAAAATGACCGAATAAAACAAAAAATGCTCTTATGAGCTGAAACAGGGAAAAAATGCAAAAAAAAATGCCCTAACAAATGTGTCTTAAAACACTCAGTTTGTCACATAACATATAAGTACTAAAGCAGCTATGTTTCTGGCTTACTAGAAAAAAGATGCAATTTCATAAAAATCCTAGCCCTAATTATTATTTCGCGCCGTAGCCAAGTGGCCTAATACGTTAATGAGTATTGCCTAGAACTCGCGGTAAGGAATGAACACTCTTTCGAGTCCTGAAAGGGAAAATAATTCTCTCATAGCATTTCGCCCAGTGTATGGGATCCTTGCCAACCCAGCATCGTGAGTAATTTGAAGCGTTATAATGTGTAGCGAAAGCCAGTTTTCTACGTCAGCAATAAGGGAAGGGGTTTATTATGCTGACCACATGCTATCTACGTACTGGCTGAATGTTCGCTTGCCTCTGTTGAGGCATGTGTACGTGAGGCCAGCTCAATGACCTTGGCCATCCAGGGGCTGTCGAGGCTACGGGAAAATATTACTTTAGATCAGTCATGTCAATTGATGTCCATAGGTACAAGCGCGCGCTTTAGAACTCAGGAGAGCCTACAATGGAAAGGAAAGAGACAGAGGAGTGAGGTAGTGTATGTCGCTTGGTCGAGCTGTATACAGGGATGGCCAGCACTGATTCAATGGATAAAGGGAAGAGAACTTAGCAAACCTGTATCCATGTTAATTTTTAGATTTGTCTGAGAAGTACCTATAAGTGCATTATAAAAATGTAAGTTTTAATTTTGTATTATGTATTTATTCACACTGCAATGTGTATATACCCGGTGGCAGTGGTAACTAATTACACTCAATAATGACAACAATAAACTTATTAATTAAAAATATAGTTAATGCTCATTTTTCACAAATTTGTTTTTTTTTTATTCAAAAGGAATATTTTTTCAACTTTTTTTTTAATAGAAAAGTGAAATTTTAAGATATAGGCCTATTTATTTAGTAGTCTTACAGGTACCGTACTGAAACAATGTTTTGGTGGATCTAATATATCGTAAATACGTATTACTGAAGATAGTGTATTGAAAATTTTGAAAATATTCGCATGGAAAATTAATGTTTGTAAGGAAACGATTTAACAAAGCAACTACTATTACATCATAAGCAAAAGATACGTGCCCATGTGTTGTAAAAATGTCAGATCTATAGCTTCAGCAGGTTTCGAGAAAATAATTTAATATTCTGATGATAGGAAGTTGCTCACCAATATCACCTTAAAAGCATAATGCGATAAGAGTTTTGTTATGGAATATTAGTTACAATTAAAACATATACAGTACTAGGTAACTTTGCTTTGTTCTGTAATATTGTTTTGATTTGTTCATTGATTACTTTTATAAGGCTAAAGATACCACCAAGATCAATTCCAACTTACCACGTCATACTCAATCTCTCTCTCTTTTTTTTTTTTTGGGATAGGCCTATAACTTTCTTTATGAATGATGTCTTTCATTCACTTAGTACAGTATAGTTGTAGGGACTATGTTGTGAATATTCCTTCTTTACTTTTTATTTTGTTATTAACGTTTGAAACACAACTGCAATATTAAGAAATTGGTGTAAAAACTTTTGTTTTGCAGACAATATAGATAATATCAAATAGAAAGAAGCCATATAAAAATAACAGCATAAAATTTCAGGTTCCGTTTGAAGTTTGTGCACCACTGTTTTCGTAATCCAACAGGCTGCTTATTCCTCCTTCCATACGTAGCGCTTGATGCCCGCGCACGACTTCAAGATAAAAAAAATGCGCTTGCTTTGACATTACTGTTTTAGATTAACAAGTTACACGAAATAAAAATCTAATAACGATAGTGTACTTTTCAGGGAGGAACGAAATGGTAACTATGGTCTGTTACAGACAACAGAGTAACGGTACTTTCTGCGCATGTCAAGTACATACAGTAGTTAATATCTCGCCTTCCCAGATAGAAATAGGACTCACTCTCGGCTCTGTCATCGCAGAAGTTGTCGCTCAAGTTTTTACCGCAACATTAAATTAACTCCTGAAAGCGGAGGTAGTCGAGGCTAATTTCTAAAACCATCGATCAAAAATTATCAATGATTGGGTTGAAGATCATATTCAAATAATTTCGAACAAAAACATATCTATAGTTGAAGAGTGTCTACTTGCACATCCGTTGAATAACATGTCATTCATCCAATTTATCAACTTTGTCTTGATGCATGGTGCATGCTGGCAACGAAATTGATACCTCAGGGATCTTTCTTTTATAATTATAATACATCAATTGTGAGCCTTCGTGATTTCTGCTGAGGGTTACAATGTTCGGAGTGTGTACTACAAGCTTTATTGTCATTGTGTTTTAAGTTTTGCATCTCTTCGTTCCAAGAAAACACATAAAAAAGAACTTGCGAGTAAATGTATAGATGATGCAGTTCTAAGAATACAGCGGTGTTTCTCAACCTGTGGATCCCGATGCATTGATGATTCTTTTTGTAGATTTAAAGATTATAATCTTAACAGTTGGCTATTCAAGCGTTATACTGGCGATGCCGTCACAGATTTTTATAAAGACTCAAGTTGTTGGTAGTTTCTTGTTTTCCAGTGTTGAACACTTAACAAGAAGTATCTGAGCCTATTCGATTGGTTTCGGTATAGCCTAATTAATACCCATTTTCAAATATAACAGAGGACGCCTTTGTATCATATTTTATGTACATCGGGCTGCAAAAGAAATGCCGATACGAAATTATATAGTTTTCCGAGGACTTCAGCAAACATGGCGAGATGGAAAGCTATTTTCCTGAAATTAGTTTTTTTTTTTTAAAACATGTAGGCTAAATGCGACTTTCATAACATGTTCACGTTATTATTTAATATGAATTGATTTTAAATTAATCATATAACATAGTGTTATATTAACTAACATAGTGTTATAGGCCTATTTACTCTGTAATTTGCTAATTATAGCTACATTTTACATTTTTGGCCTCTGATATCTATACTTAACTATTTTTCATTTATTTTTATTTAGTATTTTTCATTTATATCTATATCTGTGTCTTTTATTTAGGTAGTATCTATTTGTTTTTGTTTTTTTTTTTCAGTTTTAATTTTTAATTCGTAATTACACTTGTATCTTGCATTTGTATCTGTTTCATCTCTTTTTTTCATGTTATATGCAATTCTATGCTTTTTTAAACAAATATCTGTACTGTCTATTGTAATTGGGGCTTTGCCCTGTTGAATAAATAAATAAATAAATAAATAAATAAATAAATAAATAAATAAATAAATAAATAAATAAGTAAATAAAGAAATAAATAAATAAGTATACTTTTATTTTACAACATTAATAAGAATACCACACGAAAATAGTGAAACTGAAGTTTATATGGTATTTCACAGCCTTCCTTATCATCCTTTGATGCTATCATTGATTCAATACATATGCTATATAGGGTTAGTTACGTTTCATATTGTAGCCTATTACCAAAAAAAGTATAAATTTTATTATATACTAGTATGATTTATTGAAAATTAAGGGTATTTGAGAATAAGGTGCTTAGGAAAATATTTGGGGCTAAGCGGGATGAAGTTACAGGAGAATGGAGAAAGTTGCACAACACAGAACTGCACGCATTGTATTCTTCACCTGACATAATTAGGAACATTAAATCGAGACGTTTGAGATGGCCAGGGCATGTAGCTCGTATGGGCGAGTCCAGAAATGCATATAGAGTGTTAGTTGGGAGACCGGATGGAAAAAGACCTTTAGGGAGGCCGAGACGTAGATGGGAGGATAATATTAAAATGGATTTGAGAGAGGTGGGATGTGATGATAGAGACTGGATTAATCTTGCACAGAATAGGGACCGATGGCGGGCTTATGTGAGGGCGGCAATGAACCTTCGGGTTCCTTAAAAGCCATTTGTAAGTAAGTAAGTAAGGATTTATTGAAAATCATCCGTCCTCAAGTGAGGTTGACCACTGAGACCCGGAATTACAAGCATCAAAATATAAAGAAAACTAAAATGTTTAACGTAATTACTCGCTTTGTACATTTAAAACAAAAATTTATGTGCTAAAGTGTAGAATTTCAAGAGAGGTTTTCAGAATAAATAAAGATAAATATAAAATTTTATTATAATCTAAATACAGATACAGAACTGAAATTTGAATCAAATTGAAACATTTAACTACACATTTCTCATTTATTCTTTAGAAAATTCAGGCCAGTTCAGATGTGTTTGTATCGTTATTTTATTGCAAAGCCTTCTGTGTATCTCTATTTATATTGTTGCCTAAGCGAAGTCCTAGTAACACGATAATATTTCAAATCGATAGCGACTTCGACTCGACATTTCTTTTGCAGTCCAATGTACGTCAGCGCTCTGCAACAATATGCGGCATTAAAATTTGACCTTGTAAACTGAATAATGTAAATCATATGTATAAGCCCCAACTACAAATGGGTAGTGTGAATGGTGTGTTCTTAAATTTTCCGTGTTTGTCTAACGTTTTCCATTTTGCAATGTTTCAGCCAGAGCATAGAAGTTAAACTTAACAATTACGATACCAAGTGCAATTCTGAAACGCAGTTACTTTTTGTACTTACTTACTTACTGGCTTTTAAGGAACCCGGAGGTTCATTGCCGCCCTCACATAAGCCCGCAATTGGTCCCTATCCTCAGCAAAATCAATCCAGTCTCTACCATCATATTCCATCTCCCTCAAATCCATTTTAATATTATCCTCCCATCTACGTCTCGGACTCCCCAAAGGTCTTTTCCCCTCTGGCCTACCAACTAACACTCTATACGCATTTCTGTATTCGCCCATACGTGCTACATGCCCTGCCCATCTCAAACGTCTGGATTTAATGTTCCTAATTATGTCAGGTGAAGAATACAATGCGTGCAGTTCTGTGTTGTGTAACTTTCTCCATTCTCCTGTAACTTCGTCCCTTTTAGCCCCAAATATTTCCCTAAGAACCTTATTCTCAAAAACCCTCAATCTCTGTTCCTCTCTCAAAGTGAGAGTCGAAGTTTCACAGCCATACAGAAGAACCGGTAATATAACTGTTTTATAAATCCTAACTTTCAGATTTTTTGACAGCAGACTAGATGACAAAAGCTTCTCAGTCGAATAATAACAGGCATTTCCCATATTTATTCTGCGTTTAATTTCCTCCCGAGTGTCATTTATATTTGTTACTGTTGCTCTAAGATGTTTGAATTTTTCCACCCCTTCGAAGGATAAATCTCCAACTTTTATAGTTCATTTCGTACAATATTCTGATCACGAGACATAATCATATTCCCGCGTTTTCCATAAACGTTTGAGGATTTTCTCGTAACATATTCACGTCATCCGCATAGACAAGAAGCTGATGTAAACCCTATCACCACGGCAAGGCGCGTCCTCAGGTTGCGGATAGAGGAGACGGCCTCCAGATATGAAGGGTAGCTGCGAATATATTGAACAAGCACTCGTGGACAGCCGATAAGGGGTGGTCCTCCAGCTTGGGGGTTGGGCGAAGGGCTAACAACCCATCACCATAAAAAACAGCTTGTTACGAAACCTAACAATAAGTTACTTTTTGTAGCTAAATAAAATATTATTATGAACGCATCGTAACAGTTAGGTCCCATCCTTAATGAAAATTAAACAAAACAAACATAAAACTTTGTACCTGTGTTACTTAAAGAAAGCATTCAAAATGAATTACCGGTATATATGAGTGTCAATGTAAGCTCTAATCTTTCATGCCAATGCATATTCCAAAACAATGCATTGTTGTAGAGCGCTGACGTACATAAACTATGATGAAATGGGTCTTCTACAGAGTGATTTATATAGAACTGACACATTTCTTTCTTTCTTTATTTCAAAACGAATGATGCTAGCCACAATTTGTTATACCTCAAATGTAGAGTATCTTTGGGAGATTACTAACCTCTATTGCAAATGTTGAAAATTCTTTATTTATTCGGCTGGAAATTCACTTAATGACCAGTTTTTAACGTCAAATTAAACAGGAGTTTTGATTCCCTGTCATGAGATGCGCAGATGTTTATTTTTTATTCTGTATATTTGTCATATTCTTTTAGAGATCCAGTTGTTTCCAATTCTTTGGGGGGGATTACGAACACCAAATTCTCTCTGGTATGCCCTTTGAGTAGCTGTAATTGAATTCCTAATCCAGTATTGCTTCACAAGGTAGAGCTTTTAATTTAATGTGTATTGCATTTTCAGTGACTAAAACAAAATGTCGAAAACAGCTGCCAACAATAAGGAATAAAGAATAAACATCTGCGCATCTCCTGACAGGGAATCAAAACTCCTGCTTAATTTGACGTTAAAAACTGGTCATTAAGTGAATTTCCAGCCGAATAAATAAAGAATTTTCAACATTTGCTGTAGAGGTTAGTAATCTCCCAAAGATACTCTACATTTGAGGCATAACAAACTGAGGCTAGCATCATTCGTTTTGAAATAAAGAAAGAAAGAAATGTGTCAGTTCTATATAAATCACTCTGTATTATATTTTCATGGTTATCAAATATATTTGCGTGTATGTTTATGTTATCATCGTGTGTGATGAATGGAATTCTTAATTTCTTTATAATTTATTAGGCTATAGCGTTTATGTTCATAAGCCAACGCTTATTTTCTTCATTACGAATGGGTCGTTATTCTTCTGTTTATGACTAATTAGAAACTAAAATGTAACACGACAAATACAGAAATAAACAGTGGCTATGAAGCGGTTGAATCAGGGTATAGGGAATTACAAGTATGGACACTTCGCGACGATAGCTTTGATGTAACATGACTGATTTCAATGACCTTCAAACCATCTTGAGCGTGAGATTCTGCTTTTTCCCTAGAGTTGGCGCTGACATCACACCAGCTAGGAGTCGACACAGAGGAAATATAACAGACATACAGAAGAGGAAATTAAAATTCTGGGAGGATAAGCAGAGGAAGAAGAACAAGAACGAGACGAGTTGATAAAGGAAGTGACTAGAGAAAATTAGAAGTGTTTGTTAACAGTAATTGGTAGTGAAATGTTATTAATATTGGAGTGTCGACTAAGTTAGCGTACAATCAGAGAAATTGAAATGATAGGAAGGCAGCAAGTGTTTGAATGTAAGTTTGCAAATGAAGGTTGAGTTGACTTACAAAAATAGTGGCAAACGGAAAATTTATCGGGGTGAAAGGGAACAGTTTAACAAAATAAACATGTGATTCAGTGTCTAATGGAGAAATAGGGGATAAGAGTGATAACTGAAGTGAGGAGAGGTAGAACTGATTGTAAATTAGATATGAAAGTGAATGAGTATGATTAAATAGTGTTAGTAAAAGTTAGTTCAAAATTAGGGAAATTTTAGACGATAGGAAGTACTTCAAATATAAGTAAACAATAAAAGTGGTGAGGTGTTCATTAGAAAGAAGAGAAAATTTTAAGGGGAGAGGTTAGAAAGCAAATTGAGAGTATGTCTTATAGTAATAGAGGTAACAAATGTAAAACAAGATGACTGCACACGTCAATGAAAGTTTATTGTAATTAGAAGGTAATGGGGAGCACGAATACAGAGATGTGGTGGCGACCCATTACCAAATAAGAGCTGTAGAAATAAATATATCAATATCAATAACAGACATACAATACAATTAATACATCTAGGTACATTATATACTTAAAATAAATTAGACCGATGAAATAATAAATCCGTCATTATCTGTACTGTCTCCAGAGTGCTGCATTGGAGTTAAATCGCTCGCTTGAACTCGGTCGAGTGTCGCACCCTCGAGTGAGATACGATCGCTCGTGATACGCTCGTAATAAATAGAAGCACAGTACAAGGTCATCTCACCGACATGTCTTATCTTGTATGGAAGGCGACAGATAAGATACACATATGTTTTGCTCACACGGTAAAAATAAGGCTTTATTTTCTGCGTTTATGACAAACGTTTAATGGAACAGTCAATGGAACGTACCAAAACAGGAACATGAAGTTATAAATAAAATATTATGAAAAACTTCGATATACAGCTATTATTGCTAATTAATAATTATTCAATATTTGATTTACCACATATATAATATGATAGGTCCATACATAGTGTTCCGCCTATATACTGCGACAATATAGAAAAGTTTTACAAAATATTATTGATATAGCAGTAGATTAATAACAATATTAGTACAGAGATAACGTCACAGAAAATATAATAAAACGAATAGTCATGTTGCACAACTGTTACAGACGCAAAGATTGATACACTAATTATTAGAGATTATTATTATTATTATTATTATTATTATTATTATTATTATTATTACTACTACTACTAGAAAACTTGATACAGTTCTTGCATTATCGTGATTGTGTTCTCCGTTCATAATAATTACATTTACATCCAATAACATCTATCAGATGTGGCAAAAACAAAATCACCCCTGTGCGGAAAAAAAAAAAAAGCATTTACCTACAACATTTATATTACGTTTTAAAGCAAGTTTTGTAGTTGTACTATGGAGAGGTTAGTTAAACACTGCAAAGTTTTGAAATGATAAACATCTATGATGTTACTACACAGTTCATCACTGTAACAAGAACGAATGTCTAACGCTCGGCTTATACCATTCGAGGATTTATCCCTTGTGACAATTTTACCCATCATGCATGTGCGCTACCTATCGGATTATGCTATGAACTACTTGGCGCTCGAGCGAAAACGTCCGATACAGACCTCTGGTCTAGACTCTTAGAGTTCCTTTACAATAAGACTTGGGATATTGACCCCATCAACAATTAAAATATGTATGATTTGATATCACTGACAATGTAAAAACAAAACTCCTATGAGGTGAAATTTACTTCCTCCTGTGTTAGAGGCAACCTTCAATTTCATCATTAGTCTTGTTTGCAGGTATTTATCCCTTATAGAAATTAAAATAAGTTAAGGTATTGTTGAAGTAAGTACCAGTGGCGTAGCGTCAATGTAAGCTAAAAAGCTTAGCTTCCCCAGTTAATAATAATTTCATAATAAACCTGCAGTTTATGGACAAAATTATTTATTAATTTTAATAGAATTTATATTTACGCGTTAAATATTGTGATGCGGCAGCTCAGGATGATTTGTGATGCAGCAGTAAACAAGAAGCCTGAACACACCAGCTTCCAAACAGACTGGTGTCTTCTGTGTAATCCACCCCGCAGATTTTCCATCCCTTTCTAACTAAACTATCCTAGTCGCAAGGCTCGCAAGAAGCTAGCTTTAACATTTAAAATAAGTAGTTTCCGAGTTATCCCTTTTCGTCAGTTGTGTTTAGTTGAAGTGTTAGTGTGCATTGTGGCTGATATAATAAATAATGAGCGAAATAACAGTTCCTGACACTAATTTACTTGAATTTTTTAGGACAATTGTATTATTAAGACTGACTTACGAACAAAAGTGTGATTTAAAAAAATTGACCGACTCCCTTGCTCTCAATGAAGGACACAACCAAAAGACAGACGCATACTTACGTAATGATACTAATATTGTGATTTCTCTAAGTATGACAGGGAGTGAGCTGATGTTATACGTATACGTGTCTATTTGTTAGAGATATGTGTAAACCGTGAAATCATATTTTACTACGCATCATTTGAGGTCATGCCTTATCGATGTTACTTACGATGTTCCAACCAATCTTCGACTGCTGACTTGACATTGACTACTATTTATTTTAAAACTGTATTTTTGTAATACGTTTTCTCATATTGCATGAAAGACAACTTGAGTTAGCTTCCCCTGCTCAAAATTTCATGCTACGCCACTGGTAAGTACTTCAGTCAATTAGCTATGATTTGTCTTCTTAATAGCTTCTAGTCTCATTTAATTCGTAGACGATTTGTAAGCAAAAGTGAGCATTCAGGATTCGATATTGTGTTAAGCTAGTCATGTATCAAGGCTTTCACATGAAACTCCTCTAATATTGGAACAATATTGAATATCCCAGCATGTTTCGTGCGGTGAAGATTGAAAAATAGTCGACCAGGAAAAAAAAGAAAGAAAAAGAATCGAGGAAAAATAATAAAAAAGTTCCTACGTAGAATGAAATATTAGTCATCATTGGCTGACATCTTATGGATGTCTTCAGACGGATTATTGATCGTCTGTTGTTTTCTTTATGCAAGCTCCCTGCTGCCATCTTTCGCCTTCATTTTCATTCTCAACCCCAACATGTTTTTTTTTTTCTTTTTTCAATAATTGATGTGGCTTCATAGCGCGTTGATGGCGCTCGAGTAGGGATACTCGCTGCTGCAACATAGTGGGCCATGCACTACAATGAAGGGGCGTGGGCATCGCGACACATTTCACAACAAATGAAGACTCAACCCCGAAACTTAATGTGTAGGAAAATCAATAGAAACTAAAGCGTCAAGTTACAGACCTACTGATAAACAACGATATAATGCTAATGAACTAGTAGGCCTATGAACAGAACGATTTGAAGTGATGTGACTTTATTTATAAAAGTTCTTTAATTTGTTATTTAAAAACGCTGTACCAACTACTCGATTACTTAAAGTAGATGCAATTTGTGATAGCGAGATGGTATTTGACGAAATATGGCCGAGGATTCGCCATAGATTACCTCACATTCGTCTTATGGTTGGGGAAAATCTAACCAGACAATCAGCCTACGCGGGAATCGAACTCGAGCTCGAGCGGATTAGGGTAATGGAATTAGGATAAATAAAATTTAAACTGTGTGTCTAATGAACGGAATGAAATAAGCTATGCATATAAGTCAAACCTCGTATGATGATGATGATGATGATGATGATGATGATGATAATAATAATAATAATAATAATAATAATAATAATAATCATAATAATAAGATTATGAGGAGGAGGAGAATTTAAGCAGCGAAAATGCTATTTTTAAGACGAATCTCAGGATATAGGCCTACCACGACGCCACGGCGCGGGACTATCTCCTTGCTTGAATAATTTCAAGGGAAAAATTGTTCCGGGGCCGGGTATCGATCCCGGGACCTCTGGTTGAACGTACCAGCGCTCTCCCAACTGAGCTACCCGGGAACTCCACCCGACACCGTCTCAACTTTCCCCTTTATATCCACACAACTCGTGTGGGTTGACGAAACGCCAGAGACCCACATCGAGTGCATACAAACTCTGTGTGACTTGGAATTGTTGTTTTCTGTTAACGTACACAGTGACGTATATATTATGCAAATCTAGTCTTTCAGGTGAAGCTTCCTTGCTTTCTTGCCTCATTAGTGATGCCTTATTGGTGTTACTTTTGAAGTTGAAACATGTCTTCGGTCAGTTGACTAAACAACAACAATCCAATAAAAATTAAATTGTGTAATTAGTAACATTTTATTCAGAAGTCTGATTCCTACATAATTTTCCACCAAGTTCCTCCTTTTTGTAAGTATAAAAATAATTATAGCGATTCAAATTATCATCACTATCACCTTCTAGGAATAGAATCTTGTGATGATATCTTAAAGGGTTAGGTACTGCTTACAGCAGTAAAATTTTCGAAATATTCAACATTTTTTTCCTGCATTACTGTATCTTGTACAATTATTAAAATTAGTAGGGTACGTGTAAAACACTGTCCTTCTGCTATACCTATGAAAAAAAAAATATTTTTATAATTTAAAAGAAACTATTTACATTTTTTTTCAAAATTCAGTTTATTGTGCAGAGATAAAGCGATTCCCTCATAACTAAAAAACTATCCAACATTCTGTGATGAAATTTTTTGTGTGTATTTATGCCTGTCATATCTGCAATATGATGCAAGATCACTTCTCTATCTTTGATAGATTCTCTGATAAAAATAAATTAATTTAAAAATGGTCAAATATCAGTATTTTCTTCTAACACAAAATAAAAAAAAAAGATTATTTATTAAGGAAAGTAGTTGAAAGAGCATGATATTGTAAACATGAGTTTCAGCAATGAAATAAAAGAGAGCGAATATGAAAAAGTTAACAAGTTTATGAGTTATGAGGGAAATGCTTCATCACTGCACAGTGAACTACCACCATTTTGAATTTTGAAATAAAAAAAAAAACATTTTTTTAATCGTAAAAATATTTTTTTTCATATAGCAGAAGTATATGATTATGTCTCGTGACGAGAATATTGTACGAAATGGAAATATAAAAATTGGAAATTTATCTTTTGAAAAGGTGGAGAAGTTCAAATATCTTGGAGCAACAGTAACAAATATAAATGATACTCGGGAGGAAATTAAACGCAGAATAAATATGGGAAATGCCTGTTATTATTCGGTTGAGAAGCTTTTATCATCCAGCTTGTTCAAAAAGTCTGAAAGTTAGCATTTATAAAACAGTTATATTACCGGTTGTTCTTTATGGTTGTGAAACTTGGACTCTCACTTTGAGAGAGGAACATAGGTTAAGAGTTTTTGAGAATAAGGTGCTTAGGAAAATATTTGGGTCTAAGAGGGATGAAGTTACAGGAGAATGGAGAAAGTTACACAACACAGAACTCCACGCCTTGTATTCTTCACCTGACATAATTAGGAACATTAAATCCAGACGTTTGAGATGGGCAGGGCATGTAGCACGCATGGGCGAATCCAGAAATGCATATAGAGTGTTAGTTGGGAGACCGGAGGGAAAAAGACCGTTAGGGAGGCCGAGAAGTAGATGGGAAGATAATATTAAAATGGATTTGAGGGAGGTGGGATATGATGATAGAAAATGGATTATTCTTGCTCAGGATAGGGACCTATGGCGGGCTTATGTGAGGGCGGCAATGAACCTCCGGGTTCCTTAAAAGCCAGTAAGTAGTAGTAAGTAGGAGAAGAACAGTGTTTCACACATACTAATTTTCATTATTGTAAAGATACAGTAATGGAGGGAAACAATGTTGAATATTTCCAAAAACTTTACTGCTGTAAGCTGCACGTAACACCTTAATGGACTAGATTACAATAAGAGACATGAAATAAATCGTGGTTATAGAAAGTAAAATAAGATCTCTACTAGCCAGCTTGAAATCGAAGGCGGGACCGTTACACTTGTAGCAGAAAACGCTGCCATTTGAGCCCAGGTGGATGACTTAGATTACTTCTCCCTTCAGTATTAAAACATTCAAGAATAGCTTCAGACATTATTTATTAACGGAAAGTGGACAATCTCTCAAACACACACCTCCTATTGAAAGTCACGCTTAAATTGCTGTCTCAAGCACTAGAAATTTCCGTTTTATGAAGGTAATAATTTCCTGATAGGTGACAATGATTTGTCGATCGGCACGCCATATTTCAGCTCCTTCATTTGTCACTCGGTGTCGCAGTACAAGCCCGCGTATTATACACGGAGCGTATGAAGTATTAGAGCTAATAAAGCAGACAAATGAGGCGACAGCATGCGAGGACAGGAGCAACCAATCACAAGGCAATGCTCTAATGACGTCACGGGAGTGTCATACTTGCTCATAATCAAGAGAGCTGCTGTACGTATGAGCAAGTCTTCCATTATTGTGTCTGGAAGGAAAATGTGTTTTGTGCGTGAGCGAGTTCATTTCCATTAGCTCCCCCATTAGTATGATCGTCGCCATAATCGGCTCCGAGCGCTAGATGGCTCTCTTGTCTCCTACATTCAGCTGTTTTTCATTTACGCCGTAGGTTACTGTGGGGGAAAGAAACGCCCTCCCCTAATCAAAGTAAGAAGATTCAATTTTGCTGTTTATCTTATGATTTCCAAAATCCACAAACGATTAGGAAAAACACGGAAATTTTTCTTGAAGCAAGTAAAGCGATAGGTTTGAAAGTAAATCCCTAAAAAGGCAAAGTGTATGATTATGTCTCGTGACCAGAATATTGTACGAAAAGGAAACATGAAAATTGGATCAATTTCATTTTGTGGTAATACCGATAAGCTTATAATTTTATTTTCCACCTTTGCTTATCTTAGTGTTATTAGTTTACATTAACGTTTTCGATACTACATCTTCAGATGTTAGGATGTTATGTCAACATGTGGTCTAGGGAATAGCGAAAAGGATCTCTAACTACACTGTGATCAAAGGAAGGGTGACATGCACAGATAATAGGCTATTCGTGTTTATGAGACAGATTTTGCAGAACACATTCAAAAGTTAAATTGGCAAAGTAATTTCTACAAATGTCACTAGCAAAAGTTCGGCTTCCGAAAGGGTCAGGACTTCATCTTTTTCAATCATGTCCGTAATATCACAGTTTGGTATATACAGTTGCGAAGCTCAATACCTACTAAATATGCAAACATGGACAGTTGAAATATGCATCCATAGATAGTTGTTATGTCTAGTCGAGTCCCAGCCAAGCATCAAACAAGAGCAGTTCGACAAGAGCTAAAAATTACACGCACGGCTGTACTAGATTCACGGACTCAACAGAAAGCCATCTTGTACTACATACTTCTAATTACCGACACATAGTAACTGTATCAATGATTTTCACATTAGTCAGCATGAACAATATAATTTAAAAAATGATAAATCTACAAAGGCTCCAAATAACACATAATACCAAAACTACAGATAAACCAGTGAACAAAAAAAGTGCGTCATCTAAGACAGTGAATTTAACCAAGATCAGCACAAGCAGCCCAATTCAAATTATACACCTGGTAGCAGACCTTTAATGCATGTCAATAAAGTACACCTACTCATTAAAGGTCAGGTCTTTCAGCCAATGACGACTCAGGTTACAACTGTTCAGCCAATGACAGGTCAGCTTTCTACCGTTATAAAACCGCAAGTATCGATTATTCTCGGATATGCAATCGAAAGAGAATTAGCGAAAAGTCGCGGAGGCTGGAAATCCAATACTGTCGCAGAAGGTTATGTTCTGTTACTATAATAATTAGCGTTAATTGTAAACAATATTCAAATAAATTCAATTTGTCATCTCGTTTTTCAATGTCTAATTTAATTTCAATGCTATCTCTGTAGGTTCTTATGGCCTAGCAAGGTCAATGTGGACATCTGTTCCTCGGAAAAAATCAATAATTTTGCGTCTGCGCACATCTCACAACATACGGAACATTGCTCCAGATCAGATACAATAAAATTAATAATATCAAGTTAGAAATATGATCGAGCATAAAAAGTCGTATGAAACTCGCCTATAATGGTAATTAAGAAGCTCGTATGAAAATTATGAAACTCGCTTGCGCTCGTTTCATAAATATCCATACTCACTTGTTAATTACCTTCATTATAGAATCGTTGCATAATGTACTATTATAGTGTTTATAGTGTTTTTAAAGTGTATACTGCATTTGTTTTATAATTTTAATTTTATATGTTATATCATTGCTCTCACATAATTTTACACTGTCCCACAGGGACTTTCATAGTGAATTTTAACAGAATCTTAACAAGTAACTATAGACACTGAATTAGGTTAATTCACAACAACGATCAACTCTAGCAAGACTAGGAAATCATGATAGGTTCTATGCATTTGAACAACCCACAACACACTACGAGGCTAGGTTTTCATCACACATGTTGACATAACATCCTAACATCTGAAGATGATACAACAAAAGTATCGAAAACGTTAATGTAAACTAATAACACTAAGATAAGCAAAGGTGGAAAATAAAATTGTTATAGTTAAATAAAAATTGGAGATTTGTCCTTCGAAGAGGTAGAAAATTTCAAATATCTTGGAGCAACAGTAACAAATATAAATGACACTAGGGAGGGAATTAAACGCAGAATGAATGTGGGAAATGCCTGTTATTATTCGGTTGAGAAGCTTTTATCATCTATCTTAGAAAGCATGATGATAGAGATATTCCGATAATCAATATAATGTAAAATAATCTAATAATTTTATTTATTAATTGTTGCTAGTATATAAGAATTTAAATAATGGATTCCATCATTGAATGGATTGCCAAATCAGTGAAATCAATGCTCGCACCACAAACACTCAACTAATAGAAGTATATTGGTTTATTATGAAATTTAAGAGGAATCATATGGTTTTTCAATATGTTGTTGTAATGATCACAATTTTATAATTAAGAAATATAAGATCAACACAACATTTTTGTTACAATTTTATCACATATAATTTTAATATCTGTATTCATTTAAACTTAAGATTGTTATATATCATAGAGTTAACCATATAAATAGTTGTTTATTAATATACACAAGATTGTAAATATCAAGTAACTGGTACACATTTCACAACAAAGATATAGTAAAAATTGTATAAGATATTGTGAGTCAAATGCCTGATGATGCCCAAGGGCGAAAAAGTTTGCATTTCAATGTTATAATATGCAATGATCATTTACATTTGTAAGTGTTATTGATTTTAAACTGTGATATGTCAATTAGACTGAACTCTAAATAAAATTATTAGATTATATTTTTTCATCTAGTCTGCTGTCAAAAAATCTGAATGTTAGAATTTATAAAACATTTATATTACTGGTTGTTCTGTAAGATGGTTGTGAAACTTGGACTTTCACTTTGAAAGAGGAACAGAGATTAAGGTTGTTTGAGAATAAGGTGCTTAGGAAAATGTTTGGGGCTAAGAGGGATGAAGTTACAGGAGAATGGAGAAAGTTACACAACACAGAACTGCACGCATTGTATTCTTCACCTGACATAATTAGGAACATTAAATGCAGACGTTTGAGATGGGCAGGGTATGTAGCACATATGGGTGAATCCAGAAATGCATATAGAGTGTTAGTTGGGATACCGGAGGGAAAAAGACCTTTGGGGAGGCCGAGATGTAGATGGGAGGATAATATTAAAATGGATTTGAGGGAGATGGGATATGATGATAGAGAGTGGATTAATCTTGCTCAGGATAGGGATCAATGGTGGGCTTATGTGAGGGCGGCAATGAACCTCCGGGTTCCTTAAAAGCCAGTAAGTAAGTAAGCATAATTCGTCCTTAAAATACTGAAAACATCATCTGCATATAATCGTAAAGTTGTAAGCAGCCTTTTCGTGGCAGAAATGGGATTGTTTATATTTGAAGAGTCCACTGCAAGAATGATGGATGTCACTTTCTTGTCGAAAATGAACCAAGACTGTCAATGCATAGCTTAAGACATATAGAATGTACATACAGAGTTATATGGCATTAACACTGATAGTCATTGCCCAGTAATGATCGGAAAATCACAGTTAAGCTTTGACCGCTAATCATTTCAAAGTTTCAATTGCTTCTCCTGCAAAATGAATACCGAATGACATCTATCATTCTTGCAGTGGACTCTTCATTTGTCGGATATTTGTCGGATATTCTGTTGCAGCAGAAATGACACAATAGAGTGTCCTAGAATTTTCTGTCACCTAATTCTTCTTAAGAATTCTCTCCTTCCACTAACACAGTTTCAAGCTCACCTTCATCTCTATGTAAGTAATCTAATGCAAATTATCTTTCGTCTTAAAAGTCATGAGCTGTGAATCTAAGTGCCATTTTATTTTGCTACTAATCACCGGTTATCTTCTTTAACGACTCGAATATGACCGCTTAGAGATTACCGTGGTTAATCTTGTGTTTATTCCCTAACCGAGATCGATGCACCGTAAAAATGGATAGCCAGGGATTAGTTAGGTGGTCATTTTAACCGGTGGTTGCACTAACCGACGTGGCCACAACACTACTTTTATATTATGAATCCTTTTGGGAGTGAAGTTAGGAAACGATTGTTTAGAAGTGTGAGCTGTAATAACTAGACCTCGGATTTTTAGGCCCATTTAGCGTAGGCTGAAACATACGTTCTTTAATACACCCAGTGTTATGCAATATCATCACTCGAGAGTTTCTCGTCTAGCATACGAGCTATTCCATCTCAAATCAACTGAAATATAGAGAAAATTGATCTTACAATTTCTAAATACAATGAAACTTTTTTGTACGTAGAGAACTGTGATACAATGGTTTGTGCAAAGTTTGAGGCATCAGAACTTCATAGTGTTTAAATTAAAAAATATTTAAATTTATCGTATTTTCATAAAATTAGCAACTTTAAACTGCTGTAGCTCCGAAACCCTTTCACCCAATGATCAAAATCATGGTTTATTTTGATGCTGAGAAATTAAAGTTTATATTGATATATAAACAGATTTTCTTACTTTTTATGGAAATGGAGAAATTTAGATTTTTCCTCATTAAGTCGCCTTTGGCTAGGAAAAAGTATTTTAAAAATATATATAGTTAGATTCCGCATTGAAAGTAGAAATAAACACTTATTTTTTACTGATGGTATGTTGATAAGAAAGTATTGAAAATATAAAATAAAGAAAATGAATAGTACGCGCGTGAACTAACCAGCTGACTGTGAGACGGGAGCTTAGCCGAGACAAGCAAGGCCAGGAGACAAACACGTTATTAGTCGTCTAGCAGTCATGGCTGGGCTAGCTTTATCACAAGTTTTCATAAACACAGGAGTAAAATGACGCCCAACGCTCGCTTATCTTTAGCTCTCGGCCAGTGCGTGCGGTACTGCGTCGTTCAAGTCTAGGTGTGTGAAAATAATCTATTTAATACCCTCGAAACTTATTGCCGAGCCACTAAGCAAACAATGCCGAATCCCTCTTAATAATGCAAGATTTTTTCTCAATTTTTTTTACATTCTTACAAATTGGCAAAAAGCCTAAAAGTAAGTAAAATCAGATTTTCTGTGTCTCTGTATACAATAAAAGTAAGGATTACTTCTTAACATGACCTACCTAATGTCAGCTTCAAAATAAGCTCTCGTTGAATGTTCTGCAGTAAATGGTTCCAGAGTTCTGAGCGCTGAAAGAGGCTTGTTTTTTATAAAATACGCTAAATTTGTCGCTCAATAATACGAAAACCGTTTAACTTTGGATAGTTACATTTTTGAAAATGCACTCCCCTCAGCACTTTGTATAAGTAGGGAAAAAATTAGAGTATAAAAAAATGCGTGGTTTTTTACTGATCGATTTCATATGGAATAGCCCATACATTTAGGGACTTTTACATAAAACTATTGCAACCTATCCTATTCGAGCCTAAAAATCCGAGATCTAGAGATAACTGGTAAATTAAACTGTTGACTTAAATGAATTTGTCGTTTACTATTATACTTAGCCTAATGGAGATTTAGTAATTCAAATTTTATCAACTCTTTTGTGATTCGTGTCTCTTATCTCTAGATCTTAGTGAGATGTAAACTGCATCTGCTATGGGACTCGGGGAATCTGTTTGCAGAAGCCTAGAGGTCGGGGAGAGACCAGACGGAGAGAGAGAGTTGTTTAAAGTAGTTCTAACACTGTACATATGACATTAGGTGGTCATTTTAACCGGTGGTTGCACTAACCGACGTGGCCATAACACTACTTTTATATTATGAATCCTTTTGGTAGTGAAGTTAGGAAACGATTGTTTAGAAGTGTGAGTTGTAATAACTAGGTCTCGGGGATTTTTAGGCCCATTTAGCGTAGGCTGAAACATACGTTCTTTAATACACCTAGTTTTATGCAATATCATCGCTAGAGAGTTTCTCGTGTTGCATACATTTAGGGATTTTTACATAAAATTGTTGCGACCTATCCTATTCGAGCCTAAAAATCCGAGGTCTAGAGATAACTGGTAAATTAAACTGTTGACTTGAATGAATTTGTCGTGTACTATTATACTTAAGGGTATACAGTATGTGCGTGAACGACCACAATTATTATCAGAAAATGCAGGCTCTAAATTTCTAAAATTTTATAAAGAAATTAACTCACAATTTGAGAAACATTATAAGGTACCACAACAAGACTTATCAGAACTTAAATATCTGATAAAAGTATAAAAAAGTTTACTAATGATATTTTTAAGAATTCACTCTTTACTTTAAATTAAATTTTCCAAAATTTGAAAATTTTCACACATAATATTTCTTAACTCCACAACCATTAGAGATAGAATTCTGAAAAATTTGTACACTGATTTAACATGAATTTATGTAAAAGGTAGACTACAATAATGCTCATTTTTTTGAAAACAGAAAAATTATGTTCGAAAAAGTATATAAATTTTAATGTATTTTATATAAGACAAACAAAAAATTAATTTTATTAAAATAAACAACTCTACATGTCTGAGAGTAGTCTACTTTTCAGAAATAAGTATTTATTGCATGAAGGAAAAATATTAAAGATGTCAGAGAGACCATAACTATGTTATGGTTACCAAATTATTTAAGTGCAAAATTTCTTTGCTTTTATTTTTCATACTCTGATAAAACTGGTTTGAAAAATATTATTAGTAATCTTTTTTATATTTTTATCAGATATTTAAGTTCTACTAAGTCTTGTTGTGGTACCTTGTAATTTTTGCCCAATTGTGAGTTCATTTTCTTATAAAATTTTAGAAATTTAGAACCTGCATTTTCTGATAATATTTGTAGTCGTTCACATACATATACCCTTAATGGACATTTAGTAATTCAAATTTTATCAACTCTTTTGTGATTCGTGTCTCTTATCTCTAGATCTTGCAGAAGCCTAGAGGTCGGGGAGAGACCAGACAGAGAGAGAGAGTTGTTTAAAGTAGTTCTGACACTGCACATATGACATTAGGTGGTCATTTTAACCGGTGGTTGCACTAACCGACGTGCCCATAACACTACTTTTATGTTATGAATCCTTTTGGGAGTGAAGTTAGGAAACGATTGTTTAGAAGTGTGATCTGTAAGTAGACCTCGGATTTTTAGGTCCATTTAGCGTAGGCTGAAACATACGTTCTTTAATACACCTAGTTTTATGCAATACCATCGCTCGAGAGTTTCTCGTGTTGCATACATTTAGGGATTTTTATATAAAATTGTTGCAACCTATCCTATTCGAGCCTAAAAATCCGAGGTCTAGAGATAACTGGTAAATTAAACTGTTGACTTGAATGAATTTGTCGTGTACTATAATACTTAATGGAGATTTAGTAATTCAAATTTTATCAACTCTTTTGTGATTCGTGTCTCTTATCTCTAGATCTTAGTGAGATGTAAACTGCATCTGCTATGGGACTTGGGGAATCTGTTTGCAGAAGCCTAGAGGTCGGGGAGAGACCAGACAGAGAGAGAGAGTTGTTTAAAGTAGTTCTAACACTGTACATATGACATCCCCCGGGAGACTCATTGTATTTGGGTGTTTGGGGGTGTAGGTCTACTATACTTCGGGGGGGTTGGTTGGATGAATTGTCGTCGTAGGGGTGAGGTAGGGAGGAAAAGGGATAAGGGTGTTAGTGTACTGTGCGAGGGAGGGATGACGATGATGATTCCCGGAAGGAAGGAAACACTCACTGGTTGCCATGGTGACACCCCAGCGGGGGGCGTGGCGGTCGATAAACCCGACCACCGCCCGCGCGACTGACACTCGGCGTCGAGACGCTGGCGGCCACAAGTAGCGAGCCCGGCGCCTGCGTGCAACAGCGGGCTAAGTCGCAGAGCTCTTATCATAACGGCCTTTCCTATAATTCGGACTTAACTTAAATACAGATAAATCACAGGCTATCTTATTTTCGAATAAGAGATTAATCCCCGATATTAATAAACTAAACCTTCCTCCTGTGACTCTGAATAAAGCGATCATTCCATTCAGTTCAACTTGTTGTTCAGATTATTATTGAAGTGAACCTTTAATTATTAATATAGGTGTTCCCCAAGGCACAGTTCTAGGCCCTATTCTATTTTTAATATATATTAATGACTTATTAAACATTAACTTACAACAATACAATGGTGTTCACTATTCTTATGCAGATGACACAGTTTTACTTTTTGGTGAAAAAACATGGTATGATGCATATAATAATTCAAATAATGGACTTAAATTAATAGAAAAATGGTTTGACAAAAATTATATTTCTATCAACAAAAATAAAACCATAATTATTCCTTTCTCATTATCTGAAAAATGTAACAAACCTCCTACGTCTATATTAAGTATTAAATTACATAATTCTGATTGTTGTCTTATACAATGTAAATGTCCGATTATTAAAGAGCCCTCTGAAGTTAAGTATTTATGCATAATTTTCGATAATCATTTAAAATGGAACCAACACATCAATTACCTTTGTAATAAATTACGTAAAATAGTATATTATTTTGTTTTACTGAGGAATTACTTGTCAATAAGTTTATCACGTGCAGTATATTTAACTTTATTTCAATCGGTAATTATGTATGGAATTATAGGATGGGGTAGCTCATTTAAATCCAATTTTAATCCACTTTATTTATTACAGAAGAAAATAATTAAAATATGTCTTCATAAACCTATTGATTTTTCATCTCAAAATTTGTTTCTAGACTTTAATGTACTTAACGTAAGACAAATTTATTATATTGTATTAATAAAATTCATACATAAAAATCGAAATAATTTTGAATTGTATTCCCATAGTTATGAAACAAAAGGTATGAATTCTTTAAGATTGTTTGAACCAAAATGCAACACTGTTACAGTATTTAATCATAGTAGTAATTTAGGCCCAAGAATATATAACAAATTTATATTTAAATATCTTAATCTTGTCAACTCTAATAGTTATAGTATTACATTAAAAAAGTTATGTACGGATTTTATAAAAATTGAAAAATTGTAAATTTAAATTTATATACTATAATTGCAAATTGTATTGTATAATTATTAATTATAATAGTATTGTATAATTATTAATTTCAATTCAGGAATCCGCCCCTGAGCACGAGTTCTACTCTTTCAGGGGCGAGCTAAAGTTTCTCTGTATATTTTATAACTTATGTTACAATTATTAGCAAAAATAATAAAATAAAATAAAAATAAAATAAACTGTAAAAAACCTGGGAGTTCATTTTGAATCTAACCTTACCTGGGACACGCATATCAAACACACATGCAAGAAAGTATTTTCTACTCTTTACTCATTAAAAAGATTGTACCACTATCCAGCTAAATTAAAGCAGACGCTTGTACAGACTCTTATTATGCCCCATTTCGATTATTGTGACGCTTTATTCAGTGATATCAGGGTGGATTTATCCCAGAAACTGCAACGTGTTCATAATGCGTGTGTTCGTTTCATTTGTAATGTCCGCTACTACGATCAAATTTCACCTTCTTTCGATAAATTATTGTGGCTCAGGTTAAATGAGAGGAGAAAATTACATTCCCTTTCTCTGTTATACCGAATTTTGCACACCTCTACTCCCTCCTACTTATCTGTTCGATTCCACAGTCTTTCTCGGTATCATAACTTAAATACTCGGTCACAATATGATAACACGCTAGAAATACCACTCCACACATCATCTCTTTATTCTTCATCTTTCACTGTTGCTACTTCTCGTCACTGGAATTCTCTGCCGCCTAAAGTCAAGGGCTGCCGAACTTTAATTTCCTTTAAATGTAAATTAGAAAAATATCTTATGATGAGTTGCCAGACCTAACGCGTTGCACATATTTAATGGAATGTGTTCTTCTGTATTTATTTTTATTTTATTTTATTATTTTTTGTTTCTTATTTTTATTATCTAAATCGTGTTTATTTATCACTTGACGCCAATATGTATCCCACTGTGTTGTTTTTTATTATTAATCTATTTTTGGTGTACATTTTATTCAATTGTCGGTTTCTGGTTTAATTATGTAAATCATACTTAATTGCATCAGAAAAGTTTAGAGTAGATAATAGAAAATTACATACACTCCTCTTTGCAGACGATCAGGCAGTGATAGCAACTGACGAGGACAGCTTACAGAGAGCCATTTTTCAATTACAAAGAGTTGCTGCTGAATATAACCTACAGATATCGCCAAGTTAAACCAAAGTAATGGCGTTCCATGGGAAGAATATAGTAAGAGCCAAAATAGTAGTGAACAATATTTTAATAGAACAGGTAACTGATTTTAACTATTTAGGGGTCTTCCTAGGAAATGATAGGACAAAGGATATTAACAGAAAATTAAATCTGTTCCAACATATTTGTGGTACAATTAAGAGAACACTAGGAAGGAAAACCAGAAGAGAAACTTTACTAAAGTTCTATAACGTTTTAGCTTTGCCTGTATTGATGTATGGCTCGGAATGCTGGGCCGTTAATAAAAGCATGATAAGAAGAGTGGAAGCAGCAGAAATGAGATTTCTTCGATATGTAGCAGGATATACTCTTTTAGATAAGGAAAGGAATGAAGATACCCGCAAAGAACTACAAATAGTCAGCATAATAACAAAAATAGAAGAATATAGAAATAAATGGTTTGAACACGTCAGCAGAAAGAATGAAGAAAGACTGCCCCATATGATCCTAAATTATAAGCCTCAAGGTCACAGAAGTCGAGGACGACCAACCAAAAGATGGAGTGATCAACTATACTTTGGAGCCGGAACAGATCAGTAATGATCTAATCCATGAAGGAGATGATGATGATGATACTTAATTGTAATCTAATACTAATATGTATACTAATGTGTTTATTTTTATTCTTACTGTGTACATTTTTTTTAATTGAATTATCGGCTTCTGTTTTTATGTGATTCGTATTTGATTCTAACAACATTAATATGTATTCCAGTATGTTTATTTTTATTTTATGAGGTAAAATTTTATGTAACTACCTCTTCTGATCTCATTATGTACCTAAATTGTATCAGTATGTAATTAATTAATTCCGATCCAGTTTTATGTTCAACTGTGTAAGCAAGTTTTAATCCTGGTTGAGTGTAAGAGAAGGCCTTACGGCCTTAACTCTGCCAGGTTAAATAAAGCCATTATTATTATTATTAACAACTACGATGAAGCTGTCGCTGTATCATGTACTATGTAACGGGGGTTAAGTTCTTGTTTAGGCGCGTCCTTAGCTCATAATGTAGGCTACACTTGAACAGAGGACAAGAAAAATGATTTTTTTTTTTTACTTTTTAGCGTCAAATTTTATTTTTCTGATGTTTGACTGAAATATCTTTCTCAAATATTTAATGTAGAATATTTATTCCTTGCAGGTTATTTATGTTCATTTTATCTTAAACATTTAACCTAAAATTTGTATTTTTATTACAGCAGTTGCCATGTATTTTCGGAACTGTTCGGTCCTGAATTTCAGTTTACTAATAGCTTCGCACGCTCTCTCGCCAATCTTATTTAAAATAGCTTTAGAGAAGATAATACGACAATTAGACTTAATACCAGCTAGAATAAACCTCGGTGGACAACATAAACTTTTTGCATCTGCTGATGATTTATTATTAATAGAAATATTTTTTTTTATTTTATTGGGTTATTTTACGACGCTGTATCAACATCTAAGGTTATTTAGCGTCTGAATGAAATGAAGGTGATAATGCCAGTGAAATGAATCAGGTGTCCAGCACCGAAAGTTACCCAGCATTTGCTCGTATTGGGTTGAGGGAAAACCCCGGAAAAAAACCTCAACCAGGTAACTTGCCCCGACCGGGATCCGAACCCGGGACGCCTGGTTACGCGGCCAGACGTGCTGACCGTTACTCCAGAGGTGTGGACTTAATAGAAATATATGAACTTGAAATAAGACAGCTATTTATTGAATTAATGGGAAAAGCACAAAACATTGCATTAATTATTATCGAGATTAAAACAAAATATATGGTAATCACTAAAACAAATAGGATTCTCAATAGCTTCATAATAAAAAAATTATACTTTTGAAACAGTCAATGAGTTCAGATGTTTTGATAGGCAATTCTAATGACAATGAAATACTTAACAGACTACATAATGCAAACAAAACTATTTATGCTGTTCACAGATTATTATCTTCCCGTTTTTTAACCAGAAATTTAAAAATAATTTTGTACAAAAACACTAATCCAACCTGTAGAGTAAGGGAGGTGATTGTCGGATAGGTCTGGTAATGTCGGGTAATCTCGGATAACATATTTCTTTTCCATCGAATGGTGCAATCTGATGTGAAAATAATGCATTACCTTCTCTACAAGCAGACGAACATCTACATGAATAACCATTACTGTTGAGTGCTTCACTGTGTGTGAATAGCGTGTTTTCAACGTTTCTGCAAAAAAAAAAAAAAAAAAAAAAACTTTTTGAGGGTAAGTAATGTGATTTATTCGTTACAAGTTATTCTTGTATTTACACAAGATGGTGTGCACTGTTTGATATACCATAGATAAGGCTTCTTAATTCTCTAATTGCAGAAATGCTATCGACAACATGTTTCATGCAGCTGGCTTGTTTTACTGTTTGTGAAGAGTCGGCCAATGTCGGATACTAGCAGAGGGCAATGTCGGATACTAGCCGAGGGCAATGTCGGATACTAGCCGAGGGCATTGTCGGCTGTCTTTCAATACTGCTCGCTACATAAAAGCTGCCTTAAACCCATTTATATGTTTTCTATAACAAACCACTACATTTTTAATCAGGGGTATTTTTAATTAATGTAAGTAATTAATTTTCTAATTAATAGAATATTATGAAGTAACGAATTGTTTCTTCTTCTGATATTTTTAAATGCTTAAAGTAAAAGAAAAAAAGAGATTCAGTCTAAAAAAAATGGAAGTCTGAAGATATGGTAAATGCCATTGTCGCAGTACGGGAGAAAATAATGGGCTATCTTGCTGCTTCCAAAAGATTCAATGTACCTCGATCAACATTATTTGATTATGTACGGTCCAACTCTGAGCCCACCAAAGCCGTTAAATCGAAACTTGGACGAAAACCAATACTCCCAGCTTCACTTGACGAGAAGCTAGTTGACTATGTGTTAATGATGGAGAGAAAATATTTTGGATGAACCAGAAATTATGTTAAAAGGCTTGCATATCAGTTGGCTAAACAGAACACTATTGTAATAGTTTCTGATATGCAATATATTATTTTAAATGCATTATCATACCTCCTACATAATAATGTCTAATGTATCCGACATTAGCTTCCAATTCTGTCAGTGATGATATTATTTCTGTTTTGTCTTTGCAAGTTATACAGCAAATACATATTATGTAAATTACCTAATACTTATGTACAATCTGCAGGAACCCCAAGAGGTTATTATAATACTAAGTAATTCCAGTTCTAACTTTTTTCAATTACCTTTATTTTGAAAAATCAAAATGGTATCCGACAATACCCTCCCTTACTCTACTATTTTATGGATCGGAAACATGAAGCTTAACTAAAAGGAAAAACACAAATTAATGGTTTTTGAAAACAAAGTGTTGAGGAAAATTTCTGGTGCAATTTTTGAGCCACTTGAAAACAAGTGAAAAATTCCACAAAATAATGATATTCACAAACTTTATAATCAACCTACTGTATCTCCTTTTTTTATATTGATTGTATTATTTTATTTTTATTTCTCTTGTTTGTAATTATATTCTTTACTAGCCGTACCCGTGCGCTCCGCTGCACCCGTTAGAAATAAATATAAAGTAATTACATAATTAACCCATTTATGCCCATAACTTTTTCTTGTTGAATATTTTCATAATTTTTCCACCGCCACATGAAACTGAAATGAAAGTTAACTTAATTATTTTGCTGCAGGCTGCTTTGATTCTTCTAGTATACACAGCAATGAAATAAAAGTTAATTTTGTAATTCATTCCTTTGCATTTTTGCAGAAAAATAGTTAATGCAGAATGTTGCGAAAACGCAAAAATAGGCAGATATGGGTTAAAATAGGACATTTGATCCAGGGAACATTCGTGTTTGATATAAGGATAAATAGTTTATTATGTTACTTAATTTAAATTGTATTTGCATAATTAAAATGCGATCATTTTGATCCAGAGACCACTCATTTGGTCATAAAAATTATTTTAGGAAATACAGGAAACGAATGTACAGAATAGCCTTTCAAGTTTTCTGTGCATAAGAAGCTATTTTAATCTTACCTGTCCTCAATTCACTCAGAAGTTACTGTAATAACATTATAGCATTATGTCCATACAGAGAAACTACACTTTCCAATGGTGAAATAATAATTAATTATACAAATCGGTTAATTTAGCTTCCGATATTACTTCATACAAACACAGAAACATTTTCTGTAGGCTATGATCCGCATCCGCCTCCCGAAATTTAGAAAAAAAAAATACGAAACAAGAAACAAAAATAATATTAATTTTAATTCATGAATGTACATAGGAATTAGAGAGTTTTCCACGTAAATTCTCTTTGCTAAAGTGTTAAATTCCAAGAACTGCAGGGAGACAAACACAGCATTCTTACTTCAAGACAGAGAGTCATGAAGAGTATTTTAGGCTTTTAATTTTCCTTCTCTTCTTAGACTATTTCATTAGTCAGCTCAAGGACAGGTTTTTAAATCATAAGGGAATCCTGAAGTAAATGTCAAACTTTGCTGCCTAAAAACATAGTGCGAGCATCAGATGAAGATTTAGAAACTGCTGTTGAGGCTCTAGTGATCAGGGGCCCAATGATGTTGATGCATCACCAGAGTCTTTCTTCAATGAATTGAAGATGTGGAGAAGAAATTTTCTTGATCAGAAAAATCTTCACCTAATACCTACTGGTTTTATATCATCTTTGAACAGGTGCAATGAAATTGTTTTTCCCTGCACTCACAAGGCGCTGAAACTTTTCTGCACGTTGCCTGTAACTACAGCAACACCAGAACGGTCGTTCTCAACTTTGCGGTATTTGAAGACTTACTTGAGGAGCACGATGGGAGCAGACAGATTAAATGGACTGGCCTTGATGTATACATTTAAAAATGTAGAAGTAAAAGCTCATGAAGTACTGGATCAAATGTCTAAGAAGCCTCGTCGCCTTCTTCTGCAAATGTCATTCTGTCATTCTTTTTGTATTGCAATCATTGTAAATGTTAAAATTAAAAAAATTATGGTTTATTTAAAAACGCTCGCAATTGCCGAGGTTATATCAGCGTCGCCGGTGTGCCGGAATTTTTTCCCTCATGACTTCTTTTACATGCCAGTAAATCGACTGATATGAGGCCTGTCGCATTTAAACATACTTAAATGCCATCGAGCTGGGTTGGGGTAGAACCCGCAACTTCGAGCACAGAAGGCTATACCGACTACGCTACTCAGGCCAACTTGTAAATGTTTATGACTCGGAAACAAATTGTAAGTATATAAACTTATTTCTCATTACTCCATTTTCACTATCTCCTCAAATCCCTCCCCGAAAAAAAATCTTGCGTCCGCCCCTGATTGCCTTAGATTCAAATGAACTCTAAACGAAAAAGAGATTGTTAGTGATAAAGAAAGGCACTTATAATAAGAACTGTAAAAATATAGGCAATATAAAACTTCATCAGAATGCTTCATATTTCACGATTCTTGTAGGCCTATGTCTTCTTTAAAGGATTATCAAAACATTAATTGGTAGAAAAAAATGATATTTCCTGAAGACCCGATGTCTATATTTCATAATTTTCAGTTTTACGCTTGAATCAAAGGTTCACGCATTGAAACTCGCGGACGGAAATAGGGATATCAGTTACTTATTGCAGATTTGTGATACTTTCATAAACTCGAGAAGAAAGTCAATTGGCTAGTGATGGGCGAAGTTGTTCTTTTCCCGGAACAGTTCCGACTGTTCCGGTTCCGAAAAAATACTATGTTCCAAATAACAGTTCCGAAATAACAGTCACCAGTGGTGATGAGTCGGAGTCGTTGAGTCGTTCAAACGAACGGTACAGTACCTTCCCTCTTCACCATGCTGCTAACACTGGAGCACTCATAGGCATGACATAGTACACATTCTTATCTATAGATGGCACTGCAATGCACATTCGAATCGATTTTGGAAAATTGCTGTGCATGCGGACAGAACTCAAAAGCTTAATGTTAGTAATACACAGCTGTTGACTACAAGGACAGAATACAACACTTTGTTTTCGTACATAAAGTTATAAAGACATGGTAGCCGACTAAAAAAAAATAACATAACATTTAAAACATATGGTATGTAATTTCTGTTCTCTCTATTACATAATAAAAAAAAACAAATAATTAATTTTTATTTTTACTTTTCTTAATGCACAGTTATAATAATAATAATAATAATAATAATAATAGTAATAATAATAATAATAATAATAATAATAATAATAATATATATTACAATTTCATAAATAAAAAAGATATATATTGGCAGTACTGAAACCTGGAAACCCCGCAGTGGGTTAGTAAAATGTTGGAATCGCATCTTTACCAAAGTGTAATTTAAACTTCGCATTAAACCTCGCTCTCCAAATCAGTACTTATATGGGTAGTTTCCAACAAATAATGCTACAACATTTTTGTCGTTCTTTGATAACAGAGAAGATAGCACAAAAACTTGTGCTTGTCAGACTTAACCTCAACAAACGACATACAGACATTGTAACTAAACCACTCATTACCATTTACGACTTTAACCTTTGTATAAAATCAGCTGATCAATGAATTAATAATAGTATGCGTACTTTGTGACTTTGTAGAATGTTTATAAAACAGAATTAGTCAACTAATGGTGAAATAAACCATAAAGCGGGAATGAATATTACAGATTATTAAATACTTACTATAACATTACAGATAATTGGCCAGTCTTACAAATGTTGATATTAAAGTTCGCGCCACCGCAAGGATTTCAATTTCCATGCGCCCCCCTCCAACCACGTGAGAGTTTCAAGTACCAACTTCATCCAACGAAGTTCCAAGTATAACATAAAGAACAACGAGAACAGTGTAACTGCAGCTGTCGTTGGTTCATCGGAACAAGCTCCGACGTTCCGACTGTTATCTCGGAGTCGGAACATACCTTGTGCAACGCGGTACTGCGAGCCCGGAACAGCTGGGCAAGTGAGCAGCTCGGAGTCGGAACACTGTTATTTCGGAACAGGAGGTTCCGACCTACTGTTCATTTTTGCAACAGTTCCGAGGGAGTCGGAACATACCTTGTGCAACGCGGTACTGCGAGCCCGCAACAGCTGGGCAAGTGAGCAGCTCGGAGTCGGAACACTGTTATTTCGGAACAGGAGGTTCCGACCTACTGTTCATTTTTGCAACAGTTCCGAGACCGGAACAGTTCCAAAATAACTGTTGTGTTATTTTTTACCCATCTCTACTATTGGCCAAGTAGGGTTGCTAACCATAGACGAGTTCGTTGCTCGACTGGGTAGGAACCTGTATGCGGAAGCTTGTGCTAACCCCAACCCGCTCATATCTGGCCTCGGCCAGTATGATCCTAGGTTACGGCGTAGACTCCAGACAGATCCATTAGCTATACTATTTAGACAGAAGGACAGGGAGTCTGGCGTTACTCCCAGGTTTTGGTAACCACGACTCGACTCCTTGGATAGTGCAACCGCTTTAAAATGACCTTGTCTTAACTGGGCTAAACAAAATCCCTCCCTAATAATATCTACTTTTCTTGAAAGATGGAACTATCATAGAGCCAATGGGCTAGTATACATCCATCGATTCATAGAGTCATTCTACCTAAGAGCCAACTGGCTAGTCTCTGATATTGAGATAACTCATCCTGCCTAAGGTTTTTCCGTGGTTTTCCTAAGGCGCTAAGACAAATGTCGGGATGAGCCCTAAAAGAAATGGGCCACGGACCTGCACTCATATCCCCATGAATCTCCCTAATTACTCTAAATTAATTATTACATCTCTCCCCTCTCCTCGTAATTGAGCCACCATAATGCCAATTGGCTGGTCTCTAAATTGAGACGATTCAACAAGGCTCATGACAACAATCACCTCCTACATAATAGCCAAATTGGCTAGTCTCTTATATATGAGACAACTCATCCTGCTTAAGGTATTCCGTGGTTTTCCTAAGGCGTAAGACAAATGTCAGGATTAGCCCTATAAGAAATGGGCCACGGACCTATATGCCCTTGCCCATATATATTCCCCTTTTCTTGTCAACGACGTATGCCCTAGTTCAGAACCTATAAATGTGTATTAAATGTACGAGGTCACTCAATTAGTCGCAATTTGAAAGGACAGGGACCTCTCAAATTGCAGATTTAGATTTCACGGCGCTTCTTCCGACGGCCTTCACATGCCTTGTCATCGAACAACAGATGACAGCGTCTTGCCATCCTAACGGCAAACACCAGCCATCTCCTCCTCGCCCCGTTGCGTGATCACTGGATCAATTCTCCGTCCCCCTCGCGTATGTGGTACCTAAGAGGTTACGTCCAATTTCGGCTTCCCCTTCAAAATTTTCTAGAGCTCCTTCAGTGGAGCAGCGTAACCCGGAGTGAGACTAGTGGCCAATAGGCTTGGAGCTCACATATTTAGTTTTGTACGGCCCCCAACCCCTTGCAAGGACGCGTTTTGCGTACCTTTTAAATTTGTCCTCCCAATTCTCTTTGGATTTTCGATTTTTTTCGATTTTCGACTTTCATAAAAATTATCCTCTCTCTCTTATATCGGGATTTACTCGTACTGTCTATGCAAAATTCGTAGACAATTTCTCGGTCAAACTCAATATCAAATGATGAAAGAGTGATGGAACGGAGAAAAATTCTCTCCGGCGCCGGGATTTGAACCCGGGTTTTCAGCTCTACGTGCTGATGCTTTATCCACTAAGCCACGCCGGATACAATCCCGACGCAGTTTAGAATCGTCTCAGATTAAGCTCCATCTCTTGGGTTCCCTCTAGTGGCCGCCCTCTGCACTACGTCATAGATGTCTATGAACGCAGGACCGAAGTCCATACATGTGTTGAGGTGCACTCAGATGAGTGACTGATTGGCCGGGATCCGACGGTATGGGCGCCGTCTTAAATCACAAAGTGATTTATTACGTTTCCGGCGTGGCTTAGTGGATAAAGCATCAGCACGTAGAGCTGAAAACCCGGGTTCAAATCCCGGCGCCGGAGAGAATTTTTCTCCGTTCCATCACTCTTTCATCATGTGATGACGCAGAATATCTGCATGGAAATATCATATGTACTTCGGTACATCAAAATATATATATATATATATATATATATGATATGCGTAATAAATCACTTTGTGATTTAAGACGGCGCCCATACCGTCGGATCCCGGCCAATCAGTCACTCATCTGAGTGCACCTCAACACATGTATGGACTTCGGTCCTGCGTTCATAGACATCTATGACGTAGTGCAGAGGGCGGCCACTAGAGGGAACCCAAGAGATGGAGCTTAA
The DNA here is from genome assembly GCF_040183065.1 of Periplaneta americana. Taxonomy (NCBI): domain Eukaryota; kingdom Metazoa; phylum Arthropoda; class Insecta; order Blattodea; family Blattidae; genus Periplaneta; species Periplaneta americana. The sequence continues at coordinate 22,457,612 of NC_091119.1, forward strand.
TCTGAGACGATTCTAAACGGCGTCGGGATTGTATCCGGCGTGGCTTAGTGGATAAAGCATCAGCACGTAGAGCTGAAAACCCGGGTTCAAATCCCGGCGCCGGAGAGAATTTTTCTCCGTTCCATCACTCTTTCATCATGTGATGACGCAGAATATCTGCATGGAAATATCATATGTACTTCGGTACATCAAAATATATATATATTCAATATCAAAGCTGAATGTTCATTCACTTGACGGTGGCATGAAATAAAATGCCGTTAATACTGTCTCAAATATAGTTACGCTATTTTGAATACCAGGACACTCGAAAAGTAATGACAACATAGTTACTGTTTCACACTAAATTTAATTAGGTTACTTCTGACATTACATACTTCAAATATAACTTAGTCTCCTGTTATGTCAACAATATGCTGCCAAATTCTTGGAAGACGGCAGACTCTATCTGCAGCAGCATTTCTGGATATCTCTCTCACTGATCAATCTAAAGCTCTTCCTATATCAACTCTTGATTGAAAGCGAATGCCTCGCTTCCACCCAACTTGCAAGAGTTCAGCATGGTTAGACTTCTCTCCCACAGGCTTCTTGTAATGCCCTAAAGCACTGACTTCAATGTTTTTCTCTTGCAACTTTAATTTTTATGAAGCTCCTTTGTTCGTACCTTTAGAGATGTATTGTTTACTAGTAGTATTGTGGGATTTAATCGATTAATCGATCGATTTCTGTTGTAAGATTAATCGATCAAAAATACTTAATCGAATAATCGAGTCAATTAAAATTATTCGGTTGTAGTTGATATTAATTATTATTTTGTTAATACAAACTCATACTAAAAATTCCGACAATATTTCTCTCTCGGAAATTGCTTACTTAAAAGCACAATAACTGTTATTTTCTAACTGTAAATCAGGTAGCGTAGGGAAAATCTTTGCACAAACACTTTAGAAAGAGATAGAGATATGATGACAGTGACCTAGTCTACCCCTATTAAAAGTTGAAACACAATGCGAAACCCTTATTAAATTTTATGGTTTTTCAAGAAAACTTCTACCTTGTTGTCAGCTCATCTTCCTAGCATATGAAATAAATACATGCTTTTCTGGGATTCGTCCGCCTCATGCCTTATAAAATAGCCAAGTCTACACTGTGTGCAAGTGAGAGCGTAACTACCTTCTTCTTTTTCTAAAATCTGGCAATTCAATTACAATAGGGGCCAGTTTTCTGTTTTCGACCGGTGTACTGTTTTACTTTCTGTGCTGAGTTTGTATATGAAGCTTGTGTGTTTAGTCTTATAAAGAAAAAAAAATCAGTTTTCTGTGGTCTGTGAAATGTGTAAACTCCATTATGTCATATGAGAATGTGAGAGGTAAACTCGGTGAAACGTTTGGATTTAAATTGAACGATCGTGGAGAAGTGCTTGACAGAAAAAAAGTTTCTTCGTGTGTAATGATGCAGGAAACATTGTTACTAAACGTAGAGCGGCACTTAATTCGGAACATGTGAATGCACTCACATGTTTAAAATCATGGATGAAGCAGTATTAACTAGTTGAGCCTTCATACTTTTTGTTATTTATGTTTGTCTCAAAAATTCCCGGAGAAACTGACACAATAAATTATAAGCCTCATAATAAATATGTTAGTAAGTAATTAAAATACAGGTCCACACCTGTGGAGTAACGGTTAGAGCGTCTAGCCGCGAAACCAGGTGGCCCGGGTTCGATTCCCGGTCGGCGCAAGCTACCTGGTTGAGGTTTTTTCCGGGGTTTTCCCTCAACCCAATATGAGCAAATGCTGGGTAATTTTCGGTGTTGGACCCCGGACCCATTTCACCGGCATTATCACCTTCATCTCATCCAGACGCTAAATAACCTAAGCTGTTGATAAAGCGTCGTAAAATAACCCAATAAAAAAAATTAAAATACAGCGTGAGTATAAATGACTTCCCTGATTACGAAAATTATTTGTGGACAAACGACTGAACGTAAAAAATTGTTAAATATACGAGTGTATGGAGAATCTCTCAAAGTTTTTAAACATACCTTATAGGTGCTCGATATGGGCTTCCCTTGTGCCCTGCAGACATCAAGCCGGGGTAGTTCAATTCCTCCCACACACGGCTAAGTGTATCCATATCGATTGTAGCGATGATGTTGATGATGTGGGCGCGTACCTCTGGCAGATTTTCCGGTAATGGAGGTACAAAAACAGAGTCTGTAACATATCCCCAGAGGTAGAAGTCACACGGTGTTAAGTGAGGGGAACGTGGAGGCCAGGACAAGAGATGCATGTCGTCTTTGTCGTTGCACTTTCCAAGTCCTAGGTGTACGGCCCTTTCTTTTTTCTCGAACCCACCGTGTCAGGACATGTTAGAAGAGTGGCTAATGCCACAGCTGGAGAGTGATAGTGCTGATTTCATATATCGACAAAATGGCGCTCCACCTCACTTCCACAACGACGTCCGGAAATTCTTGATCGACCGATTGCCAAATAGGTGGATTGGTTGCGCGAGGAGAGACAACATGCAGCTCTTGTCCTGGCCTCTACGTTCCCCTGACTTAGCACCGTGGGGGTATGTTAAAGACTCTGTTTTTGTACCGCCATTACCGGAAAATCTGCCAAAGCTACTCGCCCGCATAATCAACGCCATCGCTGCAATCGATATGGATACACTTAGCCGTGTGTGGGAGGAATTGAACTACCGGCTTGATGTCTGCAGGGCACAAGGGAAGCCCATATTGAACATCTATAAGATATGTTTAAAAACTTGGAGAGTTTCTCCATATAGACCTACTACTATATATAACATTTTTCTACGTTCAATCGTTTGTTCACAAATAATTTTCATAATCAGGGAAGTCATTTATACTTACGCTGTAGTTGCTTTGTAATATAACGATACAGTATATACAGATATACAACATTTAATACTTTTCCTTATCAACGAACACAAGTTAAATTTAACAATAATAATGTATTACAGTAGGTATATTAAAACATTTTTTCAACTCGATCAAAACTCGATTAATCTATCGATTAATCGATTAAATTCAGATAGTTAATCGATTAAATATTTTGAGCGATCAACAGCACTATTTACTACAGATCAGAAACAGCGACTGTATTTACAAAATATAACTATTTCGAGACTTTCAATATTGCAAATTTATGAAACAATTGCTGTTGTATTACGTAGTACAAGATTTTAATGGTCCCCATTATAAGCACTGATTTACAGCATTGTTGCCATTACTTATCGAATGCCCTAGTATAATAACAAAAATAATAATCATTTTATTTTCGTTTTATCTGTCGTTATTTTCTGTCTTATATAAAACGATAAGTAATATACTTTGCCAAGTTTCCAAGTTATAGTAAATTACTCACTTTTGTAAATGTGGACAAGTTCTTCGTAACAACGAAAGAAGACTACTGAGGTACATTACATAACTGAGCTTTATGATAAAGTCGCACGTGATGTTCAAATGACATAATCATGATCTTGGAATGGAAAAGAATTAACAGCTCATCATAACACATTACTGCCATATAGCGGAATATTTTTAATGATGAGATGGTACAATAATATATTTTCAAGGCAGTTTAGTAAGTCAATTAATATTTTGTTATATCAGAGTATTTTATTTCTCCTAATCTTATATACTTTCTTCGAATCCTGTAATAGTCAATTAAATCTCACTCGAGTTTTGATTTTTTCTTGATCAATCAAAACCTCTAGTGAAATTATTGTAGACTATTTCGTTTATATACGTCATTCCATTTTCGGCCAATGAAGTGTAATGAAATTTTGAATTCCAAGCAATCACCGTCATACATCACGATAATTTCTGCAGCTCGATTTATCACTATCAATTTATCGCATGGTCGTTCTTTTGTTTAGTCAGTGTCGCCAACTTTTTCCACGTAAATCGATGAGCATGAATCCATTGCACTAAATAAAGTGCGAAATCCTACTTCCACGTCTACATCTTCATCTTCTAATTCCATGTCCATTGTATTTAAAGTAAATGACACTCCTTCATAACAATTGTTCATTTAATTAATGTATTAATGAGGTTATTTGTAATTATACTATATAAATGTTTGAATTAAATTATGATGTCAGCAGATAATGAAAACGTATTTCTGTTGTAATAAAAAGATAAAAGTGCAGTACATGTAATTAAAAATTTTAAACCTGTATTTCGCTTTTCTCAATTGGCATTACTAATAGTTATTTATGGTACTTGTGAGGTAAGTGCATCTTTATTGCGCGAGTGGCAAGATCACGCTCACAAGTACCATACGTAATTTTATCCATGACCATAACGAAAAATTCTGTTTTATAAAAGAAAATATGTTGAAAATAAGTCCTCATATAATCACATGTCATGGCATGGATTTTAGAATCGATACGTGTACTAGTTAGGTTATGATTAGGAAGCCATGATTAGTGAAGAATGGTATCTAAGGCGTTGGATAAATAACAAATTATAATTAATTATATAATTTTAATATATATTTTTTCATTTTAAACGTGTATTTTCGTCTTTTTGAAGTTTCTGGGATTATTTAGAAATGCTCACTGGACTAATGTGATTAAAATAATTCCACATTTTACTTCTGTAAACTTAAGAGGAATATTGAAACGTAATTAATCATCATGTCTGTATAGCTCAGTTGACTAACGCGTGTTGTTATAAAATCCTATAAACCCAACTTCGCATTCGCAGGTTCAAGTCTCCTCGCATTACAAAATTTAAAAAAAAATACATATTAGATATGGATGCAATGCACAAATTACGACGTAGTAGATACAGAAAAGAGAAGGAGATTGAGTGTATGTACATTTAAGAAATGGTAATAAAGAAGTAGAGGTAGTGACATCTTACTTACTTACTTACAAATGGCTTTTAAGGAACCTGAAGGTTCATTGCCGCCCTCACATAAGCCCGCCAGCGGTCCCTATAATGTGCAAGATTAATCCAGTCTCTATTATCATAAACCACCTCCCTCAAATCCATTTTAATATTATCCTCCCATCTACGTCTCGGCCTCCCTAAAGGTCTTTTTCCCTCCGGTCTCCCAACTAACATTCTATATGCATTTCTGGATTCGCCCATACGTGCTACATGCCCTGCCCATCTCAAACGTCTGGATTTAATGTTCCTAATTATGTCAGGTGAAGAATACAATGCGTGCAGTTCTGTGTTGTGTAACTTTCTCCATTCTCCTGTAACTTCATCCCGCTTAGCCCCAAATATTTTCCTAAGCACCTTATTCTCAAACACCCTTAACCTATGTTCCTCTCTCAGAGTGAGAGTCCAAGTTTCACAACCATACAGAACAACCGGTAATATAACTGTTTTATAAATTCTAACTTTCAGATTTTTGGACAGCAGACTGGATGATAAGAGCTTCTCAACCGAATAATAACACGCATTTCCCATATTTATTCTGCGTTTAATTTCCTCCCGAGTGTCATTTATATTTGTTCCTGTTGCTCCAAGATATTTGAATTTTTCCACCTCTTCGAAGGATAAATTTCCAATTTTTATATTTCCATTTCGTACAATATTCCCGTCACGAGACATAATCATATACTTTGTCTTTTCGGGATTTACTTCCAAACCGATCGCTTTACTTGCTTCAAGTAAAATTTCCGTGTTAATTAAGCAGTCGTGGACAGCCGATAAGGGGTGGTCCTCCAGCTTGGGGGTTGGGCAAAAGGCTAACAACCCATCACCGTAAAAAACAGCTTGTTACGAATCCCTACACTAAGTGACATCTAGTTTCTATAATATATTAACTTCTTGAGTAATAGTTGAATGGAAAAGTATACGTGCGTGCCCGGGTACTGGAAAAATACTAATGAACTGTGAGATAAAGTTCAAACTGTGAGGTAAAGTCTTTATGTCACTAATGAAATAAAGTAATGATGAATAAAAGCCTACTTTACAAATGCAAAAGTATTTAGTAAAGACATGTTTTTCGTTGTGGTTATGGATAAATAACATTCAATTTGTTTATTCCAGTAATCGTTATTCATCTATTTCGACTTCACAATATCTGAATAGGTTAAGGTATGTATTAACGCTTGAAATGGCGTTTTTTTTTTACTAAAATTTTCTTTGTAATAATGTTAGCTGCAAAATCCTAGTACAGAGCATTGTACGCATAAACAGCAATGACACAGTGAAAGAAATTTCAAAATTGAGTAATTTTTAGAAAATATATGGCATTTTGAAGAAATAGAATAATTTTTAATTAATTATTTTTTTAAGGAATCAAAAAGTGAAATTGAAGTTTCTGATATATGGTTATGTTAGTCTACTTTCATACGTTGTCTGATAAATATCTTAAAAAGTTTGGTTAAAAAAATGTAGATTTTCCTCCAGAACGTTAATACATACCTTAAGTATTCATAAATATACTATTAACATTTTGTGAGCGAATTTGAGGAATATATTATTTACATTTTTATTTTATTCACGAAATAGTCCTAATAAATGTCACTCGAGGTCTGAAATTTCCCAGACCTCAGACCTCTTGTGACATTACTATAGATAAAATTAGAACCATTTTAAGAAAAAAAACAGTAACTTTTCATGTGTGCTCACCTTTAACTTTTAAAAGAATAACATGTTACAGAAGTAAGCATCAGACAGTTCAATAGTCCAAATTGCAACAAAGAGCTCACTAAATTACGAAAGATACATTACCCTATGCATAGGGTAAATGAAGCGCATGATTAGAAGTTAATTTCAACAATAATATATCTCCTATTCCTTAACTTATTAATCACATATACTAAGAGCTTGACCACACCCAATAGATTTATTACAAACCGCCAGTAATTTCCATAGCAACAAGCTTCTGCTATGTCGAAAAAGAAAAAAAAAATACATAAGACCGCTTTCTTTCTTCCAGCGTTAATCACAGCTTCATACGCTTCGTATTTTTAAAAACTGAGAAGTGGTTCTTTATATTTTTTTTCTTTCATCTTTCCTGTTGCCCCAGTTTCTACCAGTAACGAACAGGAGAGAAAAAATAAGGTAGTGTACATAATACATAAGTGTGGCATGAAGAATATAATTTATGAACCAATATTTATAACAAGTTCTACTTAGATTAGACCCCCAGTGAGTACCACCGACTTACGTGCTTCTTTTTTTACGTGGAAGAGAGAAACGGTGTTGCGAACATAAATGTACTAAGAAACAGCAGTAATATTCTATATTGACAACTCCATTTGCGGTAATAGTTACGTATTTTACTTGAGGAAAAGAAATTAAAGGTGTGAATACAAAAAATCAATTATACGAAATCTAAAAACTGAAGATTAATCATGATTAAAACTAAACATTATAATGCGGCTTACATACCATATGTTTTCTATGTTTTAAACTCGTTTTCATGAATATTAAGTAAAACTTTTCAGGAAAATGTAAATTACATAAATTATCTGTAGTAATGTCACGAGAGATTTATCTGGGAAATCTCAGACCTCGAGTGACATTTGTTAGGGTTATTTCGTGAATAAAATAAAAATGTAAATAATATATCCCTAAATTCGATCACAAAATGTCAATAATTGTATATTAACGAATACTTAACCTATTCAGACATCGTGAAGTTGAAATACTCGTAGATGAATATCGATTACTGCAATAAAGAAATTCGATGTTATTATTCAGTAATACCAATTGCGAAATACAGATTTAACAATGTTAATTACTTGTATTGCACTTTTCTCTTATTGTTATAACATAAATACATTTTGATTATCTGCTGAAATCATAATTTAATTTAACAGTAACAGTGGGGACAGCTATATACAAATTCACAGCGAGACATGTTGCTACACAGTGAAGCCATTTCTGTATAGATAGGCCTAATTAAAACACGAATTTTATTACGCCATATGGAAGGCAGTTTGATCAAAGACCTTATTATTACTATGCAAGGTCTTTGGGTATGATATGCGATGACGTTACATAAATTTGAACATCAGACTTTCTATAAATTGTTTAATTTCATTCACAAAATACAAATTTTATAGGCTACAATTATAGGTTAAGTTACATGTGGGAGCAAGACCAATGTCAGCTGTGCCTTATTTCGACCGTTACTTACAATCAGTGCTACACGAAAGCATTTTTTATAGCTCGACAAACGCCTTCTCGCTGTAGTGTGTAACGGAACTAAAGCTGCTCCTACACAGTTCAATATTCCAATCGCGTATACGCGCAATCTGGGAAGAATATTGAAAGAAACAGGTTTAAAAGGTAGGCTATGTTCAATTAAGATACATGAAGATTTTGTGTCTACATGGTGCGCCGTTTTAAACGTCGTCTTCACTGCATAAATATATTAATTAATATTAAATATAAATCTTGCATTCATTGCTTTAAAGTTGAAAGAAAATTTAAACCGTGTAGTTGCATCTTAATGTATTCATGATCATCAATTTACGGGGAAACAGTTGGCGACAACGACTAAACAAAAGAACGACGACTATGCGATAAATTGATAGCGATGAATCTAGCTGGAAAAATTATCGCAAAGTGTGACTGTGATTGGTTGGAATTCAAAATTTCATTACACTTCATTGGCCGAAATTGGAATGACGTCATATAAACGAAATAGTCCATTTAAAATATTTTAAAATAAAAATTAGTACCTATATCAATACAGAATCAAGAACTATCCTATGAAGAGACAAACATGGAGAGCTATCTGCTTTATGAAACCAACTTTATTTTCAGATAAAAGAGCATACCAGTAACTTATTATGCGTGACAAATTGTTTTATCCGCTATATTTAAAGATACTTAATTTTCTTTCATTTTTTAGTCGCTTTTTAACGATGTTGTATCAACTGCTAGATTATTTAGTGTCGATGGAACTGGTGATAGGAAGATGGTATTTGGCGAGATAACACCTAAGATTCGCCAATGATTACCAGAAATTCGTCTTAGGGTTGGGAAAAACTCGGGAAAAATACTCAAGCTGGTAATCAGCCCAAGGGGGAATCGAACTCAGGACAAGTGCAGCTCTGGATCGGCAGTCAAACGCACTACCGCCTGAGCTACACCTGTGACTTTTAATTACCTATTAATGACATTTTAAATACGATTTTATTTCTGAAACTAATAGTCTACCTGTGGCTAATTTAGGCAATTAAGAAAGTTAAAATTAAGCATTATTTTTTCAGCATATAAATGTTTGTAAATCCAGATTTAGGCATATTTAAAATATACAGATAAGATAGAGTGAAACATCCATACTGAAAATTTACGAATCTTAACTGGACCTACATTCACACTATGTCTCATTCCTTTAGTAGTTTTACGCTTGTTTTCTTTTTAACGTTATTGTGTTATTCCGTATAGAGCCATGTGAGAACATGTTACAAGATGTTCCCGGTTTTTATGAAAATAGGTAATAACATAGACTATATATACAGGGTGATTCACGAGGATTTGCCGTCACTTACGGAGCTTATTTCCGAAGACATTCTGAGCAAAAAATGTCATAAAAACATTTGTCCCAATCGCAATATTTTCAAAGTTAGATTAATTTGAAGTTGTTAGTAAAATACCTTTATGCTCGACCATGCCGAAATGTAGTAATTATACACCTGGTAGCACCTTTAATGCATGTCATTAAAGTTCACCTACTCATTAAAGGTCAGGTCTTTCAGCCAATGACGACTCAGGTTACAACTGTTCAGCCAATGACAGGTCAGCTTTCTACCGTTATAAAACCGCAAGTATCGATTATTCTCGGATATGCAATCGAAAGAGAATTAGCGAAAAGTCACGGAGGCTGGAAATCCAATACTGTCGCAGAAGGTTATGTTCTGTTACTATAATAATTAGGGTTAATTGTAAATAATATTCAAATAAATTCAATTTGTCATCTCGTTTTTCAATGTCTAATTTAATTTCAATGTTATCTCTGTAGGTTCTTATGGCCTAGCAAGGTCAATTTGAACATCTGTTCCTCGGAAAAAATTAATACTTTCGCGTTTCCGCACATCTCACAACATACGGGATATTGATTAAGGTCAGAAACAAAGAAAATTAATAATATCAAGTTAGAAATATGGTCGAGCATAAAAAGTCGTATGAAACTCGTCTATAATGGTAATTAAGAAGGTCGTATGAAAATTATGAAACTCGCTTGCGATCGTTTCATAAATATCCATACTCGCTTCTTAATTACCTTCATTATAGGCTCGTTGCATAATGTACTATTTCGCTTTAGTTTTACGGGTAAAGAAATATTACAAATAGAGAATTAAGTATTCAGAAGTGTCATTTCTTTAATTGGCTGGTGTTTGTGTGTGTTGTTAATTGCTTTCCACAGATTTTATTTTTCAATTTTTAACTAAAAATGACACCATTCTTACGCACTTATCACAAAAATTGTTACAAATCATACGATTTTAGGAACTTGATTCTTTACAGTTTAATTATGCATCCTAATGTACAGTCTTAAAGAATTTTCAAGAGTGGCGTGATTTGTAACAATTGTTGTGATAAATGCGTAAGAAATATAATTTAGCTGGGTTTGCAGTGAAAGACCTGCCCTTGAGCAGAACATAATCAATCAATCAATCAACAGACTTTAGGTCCTACACAGATTACTTTAATGTGATATAATGGTAATCCAGTAATGATGAAATAAAAATAATTGTGGAAATACAAGTAATTTATAATTTTTTTCTCTGTGCTCATAAGCTAGGTGTCCGTGATATGGCCATGCTAAGGTTTGAGAATTTTTCTAGCAGCCATTTTGAAAAAAAAATGTAAACCACTTTTTTCTTACTCGTTCTCAGTCTAATAGACTTTCTTAAAACAATTTCCTTTCCCCATAAAAATAGCTTTAATTGTCCAAAAAGTCCCAAATTCCAAAAGTCTACCTAGTGGCCATATCAGGAACATGTACACATGATATGGCCACCCTTGTTCCATGTTCTACAAATCGTGATTGTTTTCAGTTTGATAGCGCAGTTGTGCTAAAATTAAATAATTCTGGTGTAAAATGAATAAACATGACACTTAATAATCTTTTTTATAATTCAAAAGTGTAGTCAAAACAGGTTTTTCCATAAAAAAAAGTACGTTGTTTTTCTTAAAATACAACATTTTTGCGTAATCCCAGCTATAAGGAATGTAAATTTGTCAGGTGAAAAAATAAAAGTGAAATGAACTTGATATGGCCATGGTGCATTTGATATGGCCATATCAGGAGCAGGTAAGCTTTCACGAAAATCGTTTGATTATGAACAACTCGTAAAAGATACGCCATCAACGACAACACCAATCAACAGAACATCAAAAACTGAATGGAGTACGATGGTTTTCATGAAACAAGTCTTTGGAAAACATGCATAAAACAAAGGAGGCTTACCAGAGTAAAATAAGAAGAGGTCACATGAAAACTGCAAAACAGGCAACTGACGCCATATTGCTCAACCCGAATGGATGGAAAACGATCAACTGACATACCAGGATGCCCTTTCACTAGATGCTGCTGCAATTTAGCGGATTTTTTGGTTAACTAACTCACAATAGGGAGGTGGCCATATCAGGAACATGGCCATAACAGGAGCACCCACCTTACTTACACATAAAAATCGCTCTGGATTAGACTCGAACTGAGACTTGGACATATTCAGTGAGAATTATTTAGCTAACTAACGGCAGCTACTCGCTTTAATCTTAAATTGCAAAAATAAGTCTAAGTTTTGTGTAAAGAGCTTCATGCTTTAACTGTGAGTTGAAGATAACTTTAAAATGTGTTACAAATGTTCATATGCCACTTTTAATCGCAATCGCGATTGTTTCTTTGTAAAATCCGTGAAGGAACCCTTCATTAATCCATTGTAATAAATAAACATCCGAAGGCTCACGCTGCCGATATACCGGTTGTAATATCGTCACGTGGTCCTTAAAATTATTACGAAAATAAAATGAAGTCTGATATTTATGGAAAGGAAGAGCGTCTAATGTACAAAAAGTTTATTGTTTCTTCATTTGGTTATTTAATGCCAATATTTTTCTCATAACGGTAAAAAGAGTAGATTACTACACCGTTAGCAGAATTTCCAAGCCTAAGACTCAGTTTGAGTGAAATCTGCATCGACATGGGGAACTATTAATAATGGAATTCCTCAAGGAACAATATTAGGTCCCCTATTTTTTCTAGTGTTTATAAATTATCTTGCCCCCCTAATAAAAGAAATAGGTCATCCCATATTATTTGCAGATCACACAAGTATAATAATTACAGCCAACAACTCCAACACATTCCAATCTTAAACAGAAGAAATACTCTTCAAAATATGTGACTGGTTCTCAGTCAATAAATTAGTATTAAATTGCAAAAAACCAATATGATTCAATTTAAATCCTGTACAAATTCAACCTCGCAAATTTCTAGCGCAATAGTTAACAATAGATCCCTATTAGAAACAACAACTACCAAATTAAAAATCGATAATGTGTTAAATTGGAAAAATCATATTAAATAAATTACCCCCAAACTAAATTCAGCTTGTTTTGCTATTAGATCTATGCAAGAGATAGTAAATATAAATATTTTAAAAACAATATACTTTGCATACTTCCACTCGGTAATGAGTTTTGGAATAATATTCTGGGGAAATTCCACAGATAGTAACAGTATACTTCTATTACAAAAAAAGAGTAATTAGAATGATAGTAGGTGCCAAATCTAGGGAATCGTGCAGGACTATTTTAAAAAACTACAAATAATGCCCATGGCTTGTCATATCTTTTCATTAATAGTCTTTCTCGTATGTAATCGTGAAAACTTTGTAACTAATTCAACAATTCATAGCATAAATACACGTCAAAAAAATGACTTTCATACTCCATCGGCAAGTCTATCGTGCTATCAAAAAGGAGTGCGTTATATGGCAGTAAAAATGTTTAATAGCCTCCCTATCGATATACAAAAATTAAACTCAAAACATAAGATTATTCAGGGCCAAATTAAAGAAGTATCTAATTTCTCACGCCTTCTATTCTGTAGATGAATTCATGACATTCAACAACGCTTCATGAAATTGATACTAAAACTATGTGTTGTACTAGTAGACTATATTGTAAATCTCGTCTGTATATATTTCATCTAGACTGTGACTATAAATTAAGACTTTATAATAGTATTAAGTTTTTTGACTTGTTTCATGTTCTAGCTGTAAGAAATGTATGAATACCATGGAATGTTAATAAATACAATACATTACAATACAATACAATACAATACAGAACAGTCTAAGCAAGTGTTTGTAAAGAATAGATCTTGGATTTATATACATTTGGGCAGAAGTACATTAAGAAAGTGGGTAGTGTTGTCTGTGCAATTAAAGAATTTCAGTGCAAAAGTTTTGTTCAATATTTCTAGGCGTTTATTGTTCAGAATACAGAATACTATACCAATTTCTAAGGTTATACATTAAATCATTCTGAATTCTGTCATATAAAATACAACTAATTAGTTTCTCATCCAAGTGCAAAAGTAAGGCCCTAAATGATAACCTCTTTTCCCACTTTTCTAAATGTACCTCAGACTTTAGGTGCATATTATTTGGTACAATCTTCACTCACACACTTCGTATTTTTTTAAGTTTTCAAATAATATATATTGTAAATTCTAAAGCAAAATTTAGTTAACTATTACACCGTTTATATAAGAGAAAAAATACTGAACTTTGATTAATAACTTTTGCCATCTTTTCATTGTATATGCTTTTTTTTTTCTCGTGTTATGTGTATATTATTCATAAACGCGTAGGTCTACTTTGTAGAATACAGGTTGCAGAAAACACTTTAAAAATTCCCTGTAAATAGATTTAATAGTTTCAGAGAAAAATGCACTTAAGTTTGAAAAATATCGACTTAACTTACGGAAAATTGCAATTAAAAAAAAAAAGAATGTATGAATTACTAGCTGCGACAAATTTTAAAAAGGCCATTTAAAGAGCTTATCTGCAGAGATACCCTCACAATATATAACTGAAGTTATGTTGTTTCAAAGAGCAAGTTTTATACTTTAACACAAAATCGGATTTTTTTACCCCTAATCATTACCCAATTACCTTAGGCAAGAAAAGAAGCTATGGGATGAAAAAATCCAACTTGACGGCAGTTAACATATGAACCTAACCTATTCTTATTATTGTTATTATTCTCAAAATTTTCAATTCACATATGAAAACAAATACATTTATCATAGTTTTATGAGGATCAATATTGTTCCTATTAGCGTATTCATAATTTTTAAATAATTAAATTGTTGTAGACTTTCAACATTTAACATTTTAACATGTAATGTTTATGCTAGAACGCTAGAATGAATAGAACATTACGAAAATTGTAATATCTCACGTCACTTGCTTAACAACAAACCATTATTTTGCTTTGATATGGTGTTTGCAAGGGGTTGACTTTTTTTTTTTTTTTTTTTGCATGGTCCTTGATTATTCAACGAAGCCGTGTGAATAGCACGAAAGGTAAGGCTTTACTTGTTAATTGGTGATAATTTTTCATATTAGGCCTATATCTTTCCAATAACACTGATTGTTATTTATAGAAGATGAGATGATGGTTTGGCAAAAATTTAATAACCATTCAGAATATTAAAATAGCTAATAATTATCTGTTAAAATCATATTAAAGTTTCATATATTTTTTTCAGACATAAAGTATTTACGTGATAAAACATACAATCAATTAAATATCTGCACCATTCTTTACTGGAATCTTTTAAAGACAACATAGTCTAGGAACGTTTACCTATTCCTTCAGGAAATATTTTTTAAAACGACATTGTGTGGGCGGGCGGAAGGGCGGGCGGGAGGGTGGGAGAGTGGGTGTGTGGGTGGTTGGGTGGGCGGATGGAAGAACGGATAAAGAAATAAATAAAGACATTAAGAAATAAGTACATAAATAAATAAATAAATAAGTAAATGAATAAGTAAGTAAATAAATAAATAAGTAAATAAATAAATGAGTAAATAAATAAATAATTAAATAAACAAGTAAATAAATAAATAAGTAAATAAATAGATAAGTAAATAAACAAATAATTAAATAAATAAATAAGTGAATAAATAAATAAATAATAAATGAATAATAAATAAATGAATAAATGAATAAAAAGGTAAATAAATAAATAATTAAATGAATAAGTAAATAAATAAATAAATAAGTAAATAAATAAATAACGAAATAAATAAATAAATAAATAAGTAAATAAATAAATAAGTAATAAATAAATAAGTAAATAAATAAATAAATGAATAAATAAATAAATAAATAAATAAGTAAATAAATAAATAAGTAAATAAATAAACAAGTAAATAATAAATAAATAAGTAAATAAATAAATATGTAAATAAATAAATAAGTAAATAAATAAATAAGTAAATAAATAAATACAGAGATGGTGACGACAAATGATAATAGAAACCTCAACGGGTGTAAGTCCACATCTTGTTGAAGATAGTGATCATTTTTTCATTAACGAATTAATAGTGTTCTTCTAGAGCTTAAACCTACTACAAAGGCCACTTCAATCCAATCCTCTTTACCAAAGGAATTCAATGCTAGAAATTTTTAAATACCTACCATCCTCTGATCGAGTTTGAACTCGCGAGCCACCAATCCAAAGCTAAGTATGATAACTAGGGACCGGATTGTTATGTAATTACATATTATATTCCTTTCAACATAAACGTATATAAATAACAAATCTTTGCGAATCTTATAATTACTATCAATATATTAAAATTTGATACTACATATTTTTACACATTCACCCCACATTACATATTACGGCTTGGTATTACATAAATCTACATATTTAAGGGGTTTATTCATTTTTACTTCTCTAAAAGGGGGGTGGGAACTGTGCTGGGGAAGTTTACAATTTGAAATACACAGATTTAAAAAGCCTTTTTACCTATTCAAGAAAATATATATTTCGGGACGAAACATAACGTTCTTCGTTCCAGGAAGCAATAGAGGCACTCACCCCATATCGCCCACTGTAAATATGAATGAACCAAAGGCAACCTTGTATTGTAAAAATCACTCAGAAACTAGTGTTGTCTTCATACGGTGGAGTGGGACGTGGATGACTTGATTTGTCTCGAACTATAATTGTTCTGCACACGTCTTAACAAGCCGTTCCCATGCAATTTGCAACCTTACTCACCCTCTCCTAATCCTTCCAGGGAAAACTTGTGTCAAGTCTGACATGAGCCGCAATAAAGTAGCCGACGTTTGAAAAGAAGCTGGAGTAAAGGAACATACTGGAAAGATGTTGAAAGATTAAAATAAATAGCTTTTCAGGTTATTGCTTGACCTATATACCGTACTTTAAATTTAGTAGACCTATACGGAAATGGGATTTTCTGAGGAATTAGCAAGTATGGTTCTCGGCTGGAATAATCCTACCTTTCTGAATGAGACAGGAATGTCACTTTACAAACAACAGTTTTTAAATGCTTATAGTTTGAGGTTTTAGTAGGTACTTTGTTTCTTACAAGGAGAAGCTAAAATGCATTTGTCCCACATCTCCTCTTATTTTCTCCTAATCCAATAAAGCGAAACAGTGCTTGCAGTACTGTTGTGTCATCATTTCACTCAGTTCTCTAGTTTTAGTACTTACAGTATAAAGTGCAAGCGAGTTTATCTACTGCTTTTAACTAACTAAAATGGCCCCTGTAAAATCATGGATTGCGATGGACGAAGCTTTCACTACAGATGGAAAAATAGTAATGTGTCAAGTGCGCGGTAAAAAAGTCGGGTGCTCTATGAAATCACAACTGGAAAGTGCTACCTATCCTATACCTGCCAGATATTGATATTAAATATTTTCATGATTTTACATATTTTGGTACATATTCAGCTTATTTTTCTTACATAAATATGTACATATTTCACACCTTGACATTACATAAAAATCCGGTCCCTAATGATAATCACTAGACTGCTGCTTTTTCAGGCGATGTTCTCAAAAGTTCAGTAATGGATTGTGTTTCCACTTCCAGAAATGAGAACGTGGTTTCAATTCTTCTTTAGAGTGAAACAGAGATGATGAAAACAGACTGCAAAGAAAATATCTCGAGAAAAATTATTATAGATGCCTGCCAGTGTGTTGGAGTTAAATTTAAGTGTTTATGCCTGTCAGTTTATTTGTGTGTGCGGTGCGGGAAAATAACTCGGTTGAAACGAAAACACACGTTACTGTATCTGTCAACACGAATTATTCAAGGTGCCGGCAATAAATACATGAATTATACAATAATTTACAGTTTGCACAAGGAAGCAGGTACAAAAACAAACAATTTCTAAAATTTACCATCGTTTTTAACTTTTTTTATATACCGGTAATCCTTTTTTTAAGTTTATAACCCCATTTTCTTCGTGAAATAACCAAACCATCTTTCTCACTTACATGACAACCAAAAGAGGTACAAGTTCTCTGTGGAGCCGGGCTGTAACAAAATCAGCTCTTGACTTGTTTATAATTTTCACATAAATATGAAGAAATCTCTTGTAACACTCGCATATTTCACAAGTGGCGGCTACAAGAGACTCTTAACCGGTGCGGGC
The DNA here is from genome assembly GCF_040183065.1 of Periplaneta americana. NCBI lineage: Eukaryota > Metazoa > Arthropoda > Insecta > Blattodea > Blattidae > Periplaneta > Periplaneta americana. The sequence goes on from NC_091119.1 coordinate 22,475,274, forward strand.
AACACCATTCTTCGTCCACTTAAATTATTAACCGCCAAATTACTGAACATTACAGCTTAGCATTCCTTTGTAGAGAACATAAACAAGTCTATAATAACTTCTGTACAAATAGCTTTAAACGCTGTTTCGTTCCTTCTTCATATCGTTTAGTATGATGCAAACAGAAACAGAATTAGTTTCCACTTCGTTGTGACATAGCCCTACTTGAATTCTCAGGATTCCCACGATTCTAAATGTAAATTTATATTGACTATTTCGTTTATATGACGTCATTCCATTTTCGGACAATGAAATGTAATGAAATTTTGAATTCCAACCAATCACAGTCACACTTTGCGATAATTTTTGCAGCTAGATTTATCGCTATCAATTTATCGCATGGTCGTTCTTTTGTATAGTCGTTGTCGCCAACTGTTTCCCCGTAAATTGATGATCATCAATACATTATGATTCAACTACACGGTTAAACTTTTCTTTCCACTTTAAAGCAATGAATGCAAGGTTGATATTTAATATTAATTAATATGTTTACGCAGTGAAGACGACGTTCAAAACGGCGCGTCATGTAGACACAAAATCTTCATGCATACGTGATTGGAATATTGAACTGTGTAGATGCAGCTTTAGTTCCGTTACACACTACAGCAAGAATGCGTTTGTCGAGCTATAAAAAATGCTTTCCTATAGCACTGATTGCAAGTAACGTTCGAAATAAGGCACAGCTGACATTGGTCCTGCTCCCACATGTAACTTAACCTATAATTGTAGCCTATAAAATTATTTGTATTTTGTGAATGAAATGAAACAATTTATAGAAAGTCAGATGTTCAAATTTATGTAACATCATCGCATATCAAACCCAAAGAAATTGCATAGTAATAATAAGGTTTTTGATCAACTGCCTACCGTATGGCGTAATAAAATTCGTATTTTAATTAGGCCTATCTATACAGAAATGGCTTCACTGTGTAGCAACATGTCTCGCTGTGACTACATAAGCATTGGTATATAGCTATCCCCACTATTACTGTTAAATTAAACTATGATTTCAGCAGATAATGAAAATGTATTTATGTTATAACAATAAGAGAAAAGTGCAGTACATGTAATTAACATTGTTAAACCTGTATTTCGCTTTTCGCAATTGGCATTACTGAATAATAACATCGAATTTCTTTATTGCAGTAATCGATATTCATCTACGAGTATTTCAACTTCACAATGTCTGAATAGGTTAAGTATTCGTTAATATACAATTATTAACATTTTGTGATCGAATTTTAGGGATATATTATTTACATTTTTATTTTATTCACGAAATAGTCCTAATAAATGTCACTCGAGGTCTGAGATTTCCCAGATGAATCTCAGACTTTTCGTGACATTACTACAGATTATTTCGTTTATATGACGTCATTCCATTTTCGGCCAATGAAGTGTAATCAAATTTTGAGTTCCAACCAATCACAGACATACATCGCGATAATTTCTACAGTTCGATTTATCAGTATAAATTTATCGCATGGTCGTTCTTTTGTTTAGTCAGTGTCGTCAACTGTTTCCACGTAAATCGATGAGCATGAATCCATTGTACTAAAAAAAGTGCGAAATCCTACTTCCACATCTACAGCTTCATTTTATAATTCCATGTCCATTGTATCTAAAGAAAATGACAATCCTTCATAACAATTGTTCATTTAATTAATATTATATTAATCAGGTTATTTGTAATTATTCTACAAAATGTTTAAATTAAATTATGATTTCAGCAGATAATGAAAACGTATATCTGTTATAATAACAAGCGAAGGTCACAGTACATGTAATTAACATTTTAAAATTGTATTTCGCTTTTCTCAATTGGCATTACTGAATAACATTCAATTTCTTATTGCAGTAATCGTTATTCATCTATTTCGACTTCACAATGTCTGAATAGGTTAAGTATTCATAAATATACAATAACTAACATTTTGTGAGCGAACTTTAGATATACATTATTTAAAATTTTATTTTATTCACGAAATAGTGCCAATAAATATCACTCGAGGTCTGAGATTTTCCAAATAAATCTCAGACCTCTTGGGACATTACTATAGAAAATATCCGTTTTCTGCCTCTTAAACGGTGCTAACATTGCTCATGACTATGTATATAGAATGAATAGTAAGTAATGTCATTAATTTCAGGGGGCTATTCCTTGAGATATTTCAAACAAAAAAGTTTAATTCAATTTTGCTCGTTTTTGCTTCCTTTTCGAGATAAAAATTGTTTTATAAGAAACATTTCATAGCGTGTTTTCGGAAATCCATTGATGCTCAGTCATTTAAGAAAGCAGTGTTTTATGATGATAAATTATTACTTACTTACTTACTGGTTTTTAAGGAACCCGTAGGTTCATTGCCGCCCTCACATAAGCCCGCCATCGGTCCCTATCCTGTGCAAGATTAATCCAGTCTCTGTCATCACACCCCACCTCCCTCAAATCCATTTTAATATTATCCTCTCATCTACGTCTCGGCCTCCCTAAAGGTCTTTTTCCCTCCGGTCTTCCAACTAACACTCTATATGCATTTCTGGATTTGCCCATACGTGCTACATGCCCTGCCCATCTCAAACGTCTGGATTTTAAGTTCCTAATTATGTCAGGTGAAGTATACAATGCGTGCAGCTCTGCTTTGTGTAACTTTCTCCATTCTCCTGTAACTTCATTCCTCTTAGCCCCAAATATTTTCCTAAGAACCTTATTCTCAAACACCCTTAATCTCTGTTCCTCTGTCAAAGTGAGAGTCCAAGTTTGACAACCATACAGAACAACCGGTAATATAACTGTTTTATAAATTCTAACTTTTAGACTTTTTGACAGAAGACTAGATGACAAAAGCTTCTCAACCGAATAATAACAGGCATTTCCCATATTTATTCTGCGTTTAATTTCCTCCCGAGTGTCATTTATATTTGTTACTGTTGCTCCAAGATATTTGAATTTTTCCACCTCTTCGAAAGATAAATATCCAATTTTTATAGTTCCATTTCGTACAATAGTCTGGTCACGAGACATAATCATATACTTAGTCTTTTCGGGATTTACTTCCAACCCTATCGCTTTACTTGCTTCAACTAGAATTTCCGCGTTTTCCCTAATCGTTTGTGCATTTTCTCCTAACATATTCACGTCATCCACATAGACAAGAAGCTGATGTAACCCGTTCAATTCCAAACCCTGCCTGTTATCCTGAACTTTCCTAATGGCTTATTCTAGAGCGAAGTTAAAAAGTAAAGGCGATAGTGCATCTCCCTGCTTTAGCCCGCAGTGAATGGGAAAAGCATCAGATAATAAATTATTACTGAATTTTTTTTTTTAAATTTTTGTGCTTCAATTTTGTAGAAATTTTATATGAATCAATGTAACTTTTCGTAAAATCGAAAACGATAATTTTACTCAAAACCACCCGAACAACGACAAAATACAACTATATGGCGTAAATGACACGAAATACTATGTAAAAATGATTTCTAGTAAGTTACTTCGAAGTCATCGCCGTAGCTCAGTCGGCTAAGGCGTTTTCTGGAGTTGCGCTTGGGTAAGAACTGCGATCGACCAGGTCTGCCTGCCTGCTTGCAAGAACGAAGAAAGTTATGCAATGCCCAGTTGTCGTTTATTTCCATTCGGAATACAGAAAGATGCTTTGAAAGCGGTGTCACCTACAAGCAAGCCTTCCAAAACGTAAAAATGCCAAGTTGGCACCTTTGTGATTAATGCATTGCGGCGCCTTGTTCCAGACTCCGTTTATCTGTCCGAGATGAAAATTATGTGAATCTGACTTGCGACTATTTTAGTACAATCTAAAATTCAAAACACTGCGGAGAGCCTTATAACGCTCATAATGCCAAATTAAAACCTGTTTTTGTGTCTGTATTTATATGCTGGAAATATCTTATAATTAATTGAAGAAGGCTCACATTAATCATGGGGAGTTTTCTACTCCCATCCATTTATTACGAAGTTGCATTAGGCATTATTTGAGCATAATTACAGTCAAGCGAGCTAGATTCAATGACCCAACCCGATTTAATTAGAGTAGACCTACACAGTAAATGTAAGTAAGTAAGCATATGAGGGGATCCCGTTCAAAACCTGCTAAATGCAAAATTGAATCGCATATATTTAAATCCTCGTAAGTCATTCATTTCGTTATTTACGTTTCATGTAAACAAATGAAAGTCGCAACAAAGACATCATTTTATCACAGTCTACTATACAGGGTGTTTCAAAAATACGGGGCATAATTTCAGGTACGTATTTCCCACATGTAGACAATCAAAATAGTTCATTACAACATGTGTCCGGAAATACTTTATTTCCGAGTTATGGCCTTCACAACATTGAAATTCACCGGAACGTTTTTCTTTCCGAAGGTCGTTGCCGTCAAAGGAGACATTAAGAGGGCACTCTGACAGTTCATTCCGAGGCGAAGGTTACATTCAGTGTTGTGTAGGCGTTAGACTGTGCGACATGTATTCAAATCAAGAGCTGGCAGAGATACACTTCATGTACGGTAAGGCGGACGGCAATGCTGGGCTGGCTCGTCGTTTGTACCAGGAGAGGTACCCACAGCGACAATGTCCAGATCGGAAGACATTTGTACGTCTCAATTACCGTCTGTGTGAGTATGGAAAATTTAACTCTCCTGGTTTGGGAAGGGGACGACCAAGATCTACAACTCCAGAAGTACAGGAGGAGATTCTGGAGGCTGTGAATATGACTCCTTCTATCAGCACACGAAGGATAGCGTTGCAAGTCAATGTTCCTCATACGACTGTCTGGAGACTGTTGAAAGAGTATCAATTGTATCCTTATCATTTGCAACGTGTACAGGCCCTGTCACTAGCAGATTACCCTGCACGAGTTAGGTTCTATCAGTGGTTTGGGATCGCAGGTCAATGAGACATCGATGTGAGGTCTGTATTCAAGCAGGAGGTGGACATTTTGAACATCTTCTGTAATGACAACGACCTGCGGAAAGAAAAACGTTCCGGTGAATTTCAATGTTGTGAAGGCCATAATTCGGAAATGAAGCATTTCCGGACACATGTTGTAATGAACTATTTTGATTGTCTACATGTGGGAAATACATACCTGAAATTATGCCCCGTATTTTTGAAACAACCTGTATACAGTCACGAAGCTCGAGTTTGAGGGTGCTAGAAACAATAGACTGTGACGGTACTATTTTGCATTGCCTGTAATGAGGCGATATTAGCGATCCTAGTGATGAGCAACTATCTAATGTTTGCATATTTACTACGTACTGAGCTTCGCGACTGTATATACTAGACTGTGGTGTAATCGAGCATACGCTAAGATAATAATTGAGTATAGAGTTGAGACACAGGATCCAAACATCGCCTACCTTATTGCATAATCCAGTAACTCTTTGCTTCAAATAAATATATTATATTAAGTCAACTGTCATTATACAATGAACGTACTCAACTGAGTGACTTGGTGGCTGGGATTTCACAGTAATATGCACTATTGGGCGAAGAATCTACGTAAAGATTAATTTTTTATACAGTAGGCTATATTTACGCGTCCACACCTATGGAGTAACGGCTAGCACGTCTGGCCGCGAAACCAGGTGGCCCGGTTCGATTCCCGGTCGGGGCAAGTTACCTGGTTGAGGTTTTTTCCGGGGTTTTCCCTCAGCCCAATATGAGCAAATGCTGGGTAACTTTCGGTGCTGGACCCCGGACTCATTTCACCGGCATTATTACCTTCATCTCATTCAGACGCTAAATAACCTAAGCTGTTGATAAAGCGTCGTAAAATAACCTAGTAAAATAAAATATATTTACGCTCGTACATGTAAAAACAACTAAAGGAACGCGACCTCACTTTGAACTGTTAGAAATTTACTGAATAGAAGGGACTAATATCTGTTTAGTTATTATAAGTACAAAAGAACATGCCAACAATCATAAGAACCCGGAAATAGATCATAAACTCAAAAAATGCATTACCTTTTGGTGTGATTTAGAACCCAACCCGTGCCAGATGTTTTCTGAAGGAGCGATTATTGAAAAGTGAAATCAGAGTATATCTTAAAAACCTTACGTGATACAAAGAAAAGAGATGCATTTTCGGGTTCAGTGGACACCAAACCAAAAGCGACACAATGTTTTAAGTCTGAGCAAAATTCTTGTTGTTCAGTGTTATTTTTTATTTGATGACTACTGAAAGATTTTTTTATATTTTTTATGTTCAAAGTTGTTTATGTTTCTAAATGCAGAATAAAAATGTATGTTAATAAGGTATTTTTTGTTTTATTTTGTAATCATCTTGCGACCAACCTCAGGTCTTTACATTATCCCCACCCAAGAGGTCGCGACCCACATTTTGGGAATGACTGCTCTAGTCTATTTATAGAAGACAGATGAAAATGAGAAGGTAGTAAAGAGTTTTTGGTGCAATAAAAGAGAAAAACGGGAGCACCCAGAAAAAAAAAATCCTCTGCATCGTCTGTTTTTTCAAGCACAAATTCCACCCGGACCTGACCGGAGGTCGAACCCGTTCCACCTGGGTGCAAGGTCAACGTGCTAGCACTATAGTCACAGACGCGGAAATTGACGTGTTACTATTTTTGTTATTATTGCACTAGTATTTAAAGCTACAGTGAAAAAGAACAAGTTTCTAAACTGTTGAGTTCCCTGTTTCGCTACCCCTCTCTGTACTTAAATAAAGACCTGAAGTTGGGACATCTATTTTTCATCGAATCTGTCAATCCACACTTCCCAAACGCACACGAAAGGAATCTCGCGAGACTGGTCTGTGTTAAAAGTCTGGTGATTTGTATATTCAGCCAGAATCTCTCTCTGTCTCTCTCCATTGCAACATTAGCTGCAGGTAGAATTAAAGAAGGTTAAAAAATAGATTGATACCTGTGTCCAAACAGCACCCAAGTTATTTACAGCCACCACATATCTAACACCAGGTGGTACTCCGGCCTCCTGGTTCCGATCTTGCTCTAGGGCGAAGTCAAATAAATATGAAGTCAGTTTAATAAACACTCCGGCGGAAAGCGAGTGGCGACTGAATTTTATTAACTCGCGGGCTCACAAGAAAGCGTTTAAAATTCACACAAATCTGATTTGTTTCTTTTCTGGAGGCAGTTGCCAGTGACTTAAGAGCTTTGACAGTTTACATACAATTTTTTAAATATTTGTTATTCTTTAATATCTTACGCTTTGAGATGGAATCCATGGGGACGCTTCTTCCAGTTGAGATGCGTTAAAGAGAAGGTAGTGGCTCTAAGCTGAAATGACGCTAATTTTGAAACGACTACAAAAATCATTACGTATAATCATTTTCTTCTTCATTTTATCACCATTTTCTTCTTCATATTCTGCATCGTGATGTTACTCCTTGTTTTCATTATCATCATATTACTGTTAATGTTATACTCGTATTATTACCATTCAAGATTGTCTTCTTAATATTTTCCATTATGATTATGTCCATCTTTATCAATTATCTTCTCTTCATTACCTTTACTATAATACCTCTTCATCCTCTGCCTCCTAATCTTCATTATTACAATTATCGTTATGTTCTTCATTTTATTATATATTGTTGTTTATCATTATCATATTTTTATCATTATACAACTCATGTTTCCATTGTTACCATTGCTTTAATATTTCTCAACTTCATTATCGTTGTCATATTTTAGTTTCATTATCATCTTCTCACCATTTGTCATCATTTTCGTCATCATTATCACCATCATCTTTGTCGCTATTACTTTCTCATCATTTTATTATTAATCTTTCTTTTCGTCATCAGTGTTATCATCTTGTCATTATTACTTTTCGTTATTGAAATCGTTTTGTTATAGTTGTTATAATTTGTAACACTTATTTTTTCATTATCATTATAGTATTTCCATTACTGTTACTTTTTTTTTACTATTTTCATACTACTTTTATAATTATTATCTTTTCATCATGGTGATAATGTTGTCATAATTTTCATCATTGTCAGAATCTTTTCATCATTGTCGTAATTTTTTCAACAGTAATCTCACTAGACGTTTTGATTTATCTAGAGAAAATCAAAACTCGAGTGGGATTTAATTGACTATTACACGATTAGAAGAAAGTATATAAAGATTAGAAGTAACGAAGTACTCCAATACAATAAAATATTAATTGACTTACGAAAATACAACTGTCTTCAAATGTATTATTGTACCATCTCAACATTACAAATATTACGCTAGATGCATGCTAGATGGCAGTAGTGAGCAATGCCTTCTCGTCGAGAAGTTCTCGATCTATTATACACGATGACAATGTTCTAGTCAAGAAGGCTTTGTTGATTCAGTTTCATTTTTATTAAAATGTAACATTCCACTTCAATTATCCGAATCCTAGTAATCAACGTCACTTGACAGATGATTTTCAATAAATCTTAATATTAAACAATCTCTGATACGTGACTATCCATAATATCATATAGCAGAAGCTATAACATAACCTAACTAATATACACAAGTGTTAGAAAAGTTTTAATTAACGACGATGACATAAAAAATAAACATGAATAATTTTAAAAGGAATAATTATTGAATGTACAATTTTCAAATTTGAATGTGGTTGGTAGTTCAATTGATGTTATATTGGACGTGTGCGTAATAGAAGTGGAACTCGTTGATTTAGGCCTACATGGTGTATTCAACTTATTCAGAATTTCCGAATGAATAATTTTAAAAGGAATAATTATTGAATGTACAATTTTCAAATTTGAATGTGGTTGGTGGTTCAATTGATATTATATTGGACGTGTGCGTAATAGAAGTGGAACTCGTTGATTTAGGCCTACATGGTGTATTCAACTTATTCAGGATTTCCGAATGGTGCTCTTCATTTATTTGTAAATCGGATTTCAGAAGATGCATAGGTATGATCAATGATTTTTATTAATTCTTGTTCTTGAATGTCATATTTGAAACTGCTGTGCATCGACTGGAGTGGTTTGTAATTATATATATATATATATATAATATATATTTTTTTTTGACGTCCAGACCAGCGCAGTTTCAAATGTTGGCAAACAAAGAAACAAATGCTAGGGACGCGATAAAATCAAACAAATGCTAGGGACGCGATAAAATTAAACAAATGCTAGGGACGCGATAAAATTGTGTGATAAGCAGCCATGATTGGTTGAAAGACGTCCTTTCGTACCATTTTATTGGTCAAAAGTAGTATGACGTAGTAAGAGTGTAATAGTCATCGTAACAAGTTTCCGTCTTGTCATAGTCTTTCCATTACTATCATTATCTTTTCATCATTGTAATTTTTTCAGCACTGTCACAGTCTATTGTCGTAATGCTTTTATCATTATTATTGTTCATCATTGTCATAATCTTTTCATAGTTATATTTTTTTCATTACTGCCATAATCTTTTCATCTTTGTCGAAATATTTTTATCGTCATTTTATATCATTAACATAATCTCTTTATTATTTTCATAATATTTTTCTCATAATCGTTTTATCATTGTCATAATGTTTCAGTTATTGCCACAATATTTCAGTTATTGTCATAATATTTCAATCTTTGTCACAATTTTTAATTATTGCCATAGTCCTTTCATTATTCCATGATCTTTTCAACAGTATCAAAAATTTTCATCACTGTCATAGTCTAATTCATTATTGTCACGATCTTTTCAACACTTGCAAAGTCTTTTCATCATTGTCATAATATTTGCATTAATGTCATTATCTTTTCAACAGTGTCAAATATTTTCATCATTGTCATAGTCTGTTCATTATTCCCATGATCTTTTCAACAATGGCATAGTCTTTTTACCATTGTCATAGTCTTTGCATTAATGTTACGATTTTTACAACATTGTCATAAACGTTTTCATCATTGTCATAGTCTGTTCATTATTTCCATGATCTTTTCAACAATGGCATAGTCTTTTTACCATTGTCATAGTCTTTGCATTAATGTTACGATTTTTACAACATTGTCATAAACGTTTTCATCATTGTCATAGTCTGTTCATTATTTCCATGATCTTTTCAACAATGACATAGTCTTTTTACCATTGTCATAGTCTTTGCATTAATGTTACGAATTTTACAACATTGTCATAAACGTTTTCATCATTGTCATAGTCTATTCATTATTTTCATGATCTTTTCAACAATGGCATAGTCTTTTTACCATTGTCATAGTCTTTGCATTAATGTTACGATATTTACAACATTGTCATAAACGTTTTCATCATTGTCATAGTCTTTGCATTAATGTCACGATTTTTACAACATTGTCATAAACTTTTTCATCATTGTCATAGTCTGTTCATTATTTCCATGATCTTTTAAACAATGGCATAGTCTTTTTACCATTGTCATAGTCTTTGCATTAATGTTACGATATTTACAACATTGTCATAAACGTTTTCATCATTGTCATAGTCTTTGCATTAATGTCACGATTTTTACAACATTGTCATAAACTTTTTCATCATTGCTATAGCTTTTGCATTATTGTCATGACATTTTCAACAGTGTAAAATATTTTCATCATTGTCATAGCATGTTCATTATTGTCATGATCTGTTCAACACTGACATAGTTTTTCATCATTGTCACAGTCATTGCATTAATGTCATGATCTTTTCAACGTCCCTACAAACCTTGTCATAATTCTCATACTCTTTGAGTTTTTGTCGTAATCTTCTTAACATTGTCAGAGTATTTTTATCATTGTCATAGTCTTTTCATTACTGCCATTATATTTCCATCAATGTCGTAGTATTTTCATTACTGTCATATTTTCATTATTGTCATTCTGTTTTATTATTGTTATTATCTTTTCGCCATTGTCATTGTTTTTTATTATTGTTATTATGTTTTCGCCATTGTCATAGTCTTTTCATTACTGTCATTTTTTCAACATTGTCATAGTCTTTTCATTACTGTCATCTTTTCAACATTGTCATGGTCTTTACATTACCGTCATTATCTTTTCATTATTGTCATGGTATTTTCATTACTGTCATAGTCTTTTCATCCTTATCACAGTTTTTCCATTGGAGGTATAATGTTTTATTAAATTTTTGTTGTAATAATAATAATAATAATAATAATAATACTATTTAAATAGTCAATAATATATTTTTTCCATTAACACTAATATCTAGGTAATTGTCATTGTTTCAATGTAACCCATACTGATATACACTATTCCTATAGTTGTGTGATTATATTCATATGTATTAATCCTTTTTTTTTAAGATAATACTTGTAAATCGAAATGTGTTTTCCTGTTTGTGATTATATTCATATGTATTCAATCTTTTTATTTTATTTTATTTTTATTGTTATTATTATTTTTAAGTTAATACTTGTATCCCGGTATGTATATTTCTGTATATGCTTTGGAAGAGGTTTGATGGCCTTGAGTCTGCCAAGAAAAATAAAATTATTATTATTATTATTATTATTATTATTATTATTATTATTATTTTATGTTTATTTTTTTTCATATCCCCCTTTTTATTCAGTATGCTCCAGTGCAGTAATACAATACTACACACATTTGTTGCTACACTGTTTTTACATTCTGTCTGAACTTAAAACAAAACTAATAGTAAACTATTTACAATAATTACAAGGATGTAAAGTCAGCTGACTGAATAGAGTTTATGAATTATTTAAAATTATTAATACTAATACTATTTTAACTAGAGTAGTATATTCACTATTTATAATATAATACACTGCCGTGAAGTCTTTTGACTTAATAAAGGTCGTGAATTGCTTATAATTATTTTAACATATCTAACTACTACTAATACTAATTTTAAGTAGAGTATTATTATTATTATTATTATTATTATTATTATTATTATTATTATTATTATTATTATTATTGTCATTTTTCATCGCTGTCATAATCTTTTCATTACTGTCATAATTTTTTTATCATTGTCACAGTGTCATAATTTTTCGTCAATGTCATAGTCTTTCCATTAACTTTTCTGAATACTCATAATATTTCCATCATTATCATTATAGTTTTATAATTGCCACAATATTTTTATGATTGTCATATTCTTATCGCTGTCATAATCATTTCATTACTGTCGCCATCGTTTCGTCATTGTCATTATTTTTTCATCATTGACATAAACTTTTTCTTCATTAACATTTTCCTTTATAATGTTTGTCACAATGTTCTCCTTTGTCTCTTCAGTAATCTTATTGTCATTGTTGTCATTATCTTTATCGTTTTCTCTTCTTCCTGTTCTTCTCTTATGTTCCCTTTTCTTCATCATCTTTATTATTTTCATCATAATACTAATTCCACCTAACAAGGGAAGGGTTTCGGCTCGAACAGGAATTTTTGGTTAAAAATTTGTACAGACGCTTACCTCACAATGGTGATGAAGTCCGTAAAAGCATTCATTTGTGTAACTCTCCGTTTGGTTGGTATTGGTCAATACACTTCTTTAAAAATGTACATGAGGATTCTCTATAAAATGCATGAAACAGCATGGAGCAGAGCAATAAGCACAACACGCAGAAGCAACACCTGAACAATCTTCTGAACCACACTCCAGTGCTGAAAAATCAAATGCCACCTGAATTACATTTTTGAAGTCCGAGACTTTTTCACAATTCACGTAACCAGCTGACTGCCAGGAATACTGAAGCATAGGGTGGTATACTGGAACAGACAACTGGTTATGAATAACAGAGTGCATTTTCATTATAAACACTCGAGTTCCCAAGTTAAGTTCTGGATTCTCAGCAAGAGTCCTTATGCAATCTGTTATCCTCCGAGCATTTATTTTGTATTGTCTAAGGAAATAGATATCCAGATGTATGTATTTATTCACACTGCAGTGGCAGTGGTAACTAATTACACTCAATAATGACAATAATACACTTATTAATTAAAATACAATTAATAATAATACTAATAATTAATACTAACAATACTTAATAATAATAATAATAATAATAATAATAATAATAATAATAATAATAACAACAACAGGGAATATACTAAATTAAATGAAACGATCACTTAAAATAACATTTGAAATAAATCTAATTTGTATCTTAAAACTAAGATCGAACTAAAACCCACGAGTATGATATGTTTATATCTGCACAAGTACCTTTCAAATTACACTCATTTCGCTGTCAACTCACTCACTGCACTGGAACTACGACACATTTCACTGATTCTATCCTGATTTCACTAACACTTCAAAAACATTTCACTGTTCAAATACTATGCACTGCCACTATAAACTATAAAGCTTCACTGACAGGAACACGTTTCACTTACACAGCACACTTCACTGACACGACATACTTCTTCACTGATACAACACACTTCACTGACACAACATAATTCTTCACTGATACAACACTTCAATAACAACATATCATTTACACCCTTTAAATACTGTGTATAATTACCGTCTATTAGTAAGGTCCTTAAGCCTATTTTTAAATACATTTTTGGTTGTTGGTAAAGCCTTTAGTAAGTCTGCAGGTAAAGCATTCCAGTCCCTGATAGTACGATGCTGGATATATTTAGTTTTTTTTTTTTTTAGGTGGAATGATCATACATCCTATGTTCTAGCCTTGGAATGATTCATATTTAAGGTTGTGTCCTTGTGCGCAATCTATGAATCACACAACAGTAGGCTATATACCTTTGACTAGCTGCAAGACTTTCAGACAGAACGTTGGAGAAAAATGTCCTTAAATGGGCTTTAGACATTTTACCACTCGCACTAGCTTCTAGGCTAGGCTAGGCTTACGGGTAAAGTGTCCCATCCCCTTAACTTGTGCAGTACTCTCCCCACCCCTCAACTTGTACAGTGCTCTGACAGGTGAACCATACGTTACACAAACGAATGCTTTTGGGAGCTTTGCAGAGATGTAAAGATGGGCCTGTATACCAATTTTGGATACGAAATTCCTGTTCGAGCCGAAACCCTTCCCTTGTAAGTACAGAGCATCAGATACCAGGATTTCTGGATTACATTCATGGACTCACAAGTCATTTGAATAACACTGCGTCTCTCTTGAAAGTATAAATAATAATAAATGCGTTAATATTTCTTGCCAATCATACCTAAATTGTCTGGTACTATGCGAAATCATCGTAATATATTACAACAGAATAATTCACGGAGTGTTTGTTACCAAACAATAGAGAATTCATGAAAACTAACGGGTTATGCAGCAGACGTATTGGCTGAAATGAGATTCTTACAACATTAAACTGAGATATCAAACACGCAAGACAGAGACTAGTTTAAAAATCAGACAAGAAATGCAGGACTATAAGAAGATGAAAGGAGAACAGATGAATATACTTCCTTATAGACATCCGAGATTATCTTTGAATTATAAAAGCTAAAGACATGGGTAGACCATCTTTAAGATGGTATCAGCAAAGCCTTTTGTAAAATGAAATGGGTGTAATAAACCCATCTCAGGGATAAGGAAAGAGAAGATTTATATATGACACGACCCAGAACTGCATGTGGCCGTCACTTGTTAACCTCGGCATTTCTCGAGATACACATCACCTATAAAATTTTAATATCTAAAAAATTTTGTTTAATGATATAATACGTAGCTTATTTAATCGATAATTTGGAACCCCTTTCATTTTTACTTTCTCATTATACGAAGAGAAGCTGCAGAAAGACAGATTTCGGAATTTTCTTTTTAGCATCTCTGACATTCGATGAAAGAGTAATGGAACGCAGAAAAATTCTCTCCGGGGCCGGGATTTGAACCCGGATTTTCAGCTCTACGTGCTGATGCTTTATCTACTAAGCCACACCGGATACAACTCCGACGCCGGTTAGAATCGTCTCAGATTAAGCTCCAACTCTTGGGTTCCCTCTAGTGGCCGCCCTCTGCACTACGTCATAGATGTCTATGAACGCAGGACCGAAGTCCACACATGTGCTGAGGTGCACTCGATATGAGTGACTAGTTGGCCGGGATCCGACAGGAATAACCGCCGTCTTAAATCACGAAGTGATTTAAGCATATCATATATATTATTTTAATGTACCGAAGTACATATGATATTTCCATGCAGATATTCTGCGTCATCATACGATGAAAGAGTAATGGAACGGAGAAAAATTCTCTCCGGCGCTGGGATTTGAACCCGGGTTTTCAGCTCTACGTGCTGATGCTTTATCCACTAAGCCACACCGGATACAACTCCGACGCCGGTTAGAATCGTCGTGATTTAAGACGGCGCTTAATCCGTCGGATCCCGGCCAACTAGTCACTCATATCCAGTGCACCTCAGCACATGTGTGGACTTCGGTCCTGCGTTCATAGACATCTATGACGTAGTGCAGAGGGCGGCCACTAGAGGGAACCCAAGAGTTGGAGCTTAATCTGAGACGATTCTAACCGGCGTCGGAGTTGTATCCGGTGTGGCTTAGTGGATAAAGCATCAGCGCGTAGAGCTGAAAACCCGGGTTCAAATCCCGGCGCCGGAGAGAATTTTTCTCCGTTCCATTACTCTTTCATCGTATGATGACGCAGAATATCTGCATGGAAATATCATATGTACTTCGGTACATTAAAATAATATATCTCTGACATTTTTAAAATCATTCATAAGATTATTTCCTCTTTATTGAGAGGAAATTGAAACTTACTCTTAGGATTTTTTATTTGTGTGTGTGTGTTTTTTTTATAGTTTTAAGACTTAAATAAATCAAAGAAAACTATGTGCAAAGGACACCCGCTATCAAGGACGTTTTAAGAATTAAGAAGAAATTATAGCTAATAGAATACTTCAAGGACGATTTTTAAGTTTCTTTTATTCGTTTTGTTCATATTTCCTTTAACTGCAATGTCATTGCGCCATTGTGTGACAATCGACATTGCTAACACATAGGGTGTTGTCATCTATCGGCACATCTGCAAATCACTTATAACAAATGTTAGTGTTGAAGTGCTAAAATCCGTATACTGTGCTTATATCCATAGCCATCTGACGTATGGAATAATAGTTTGGGGTAATGATCCTAAAATAATAAAGTTATTGAAACTACAAAAGAGGGCAGTAAGAATAATTTGTAATGTTGATAACCGTACACATTGTAAACCTTCATTTCGGAGACGTGAAATTTTAACTGTACCGTCTTTGTATATTTTAAGTTGTTTAATGTATCTACAAACAAACATTAATAATTTTACTACAAATAGCTCAGTGCATAGCTATTCTACAAGGCATAAAAATGATTTAAGAAAAGGATAATGTAACTACACTACTACTAATAGCAGCTTTGAAGAGATTTGTAAAAAGTTATATAATGTTTTACCCGACAATATTAGACATTTAACCTTGAGACTTTTTCAGAATGAAATTAAAAATAAATTAATAGACTTGTCACTATATAATATTGGTATTTTAACTCTAAATAGCTGTATACCTTATAAGGAGAATTGTCCACATGATATTATAAAATGTGATTATTTCCTTGTATATAACTTATGAACATATTGCTTACTTGTAAATATTTTTCTGATATTTAAATGTTTTTCCTTAACATGACATTTTCCTATGCTGCATTGTACAGTCTTTGGACTGAAATAAATATTATTATTATTATTATTATTATTATTATTATTATTATTATTATTATTATTATTGCTTTCTGCAGACGTGTACAATCAGTTAGCGGGTTAAAAATAATTTATATCTAAAATAATATGGTATCTAATCCTAGTTTAAAATAAAAGATTTTATAGCCTCAAACAAAGTAAAGTCATCATAATAAACATTAAGATTTCACCCAAAAACAATAAAATAACCTCAACAAAACTTTTAACTACTTTAATCAAAAAGGTTCACTAGGTAATACCTTGCGAAATTTTATCTATAGCTTTTATTATTGTATTTATTTACATTCCATGGTATTCGTACCTCGCTTCACAGCTAGAATATGGAACCTGTCAAAAAATTTTAATAGTACTATAAAGTCTTAATTATAGTCACAGTCTAGTTCAAATATATACACAAGAGTTTTACAATATAGTCTACTAGTACAGTACAATGGGTATTATGTATACTTAATAGAACACAGAAATATTCTTGAAGCGTTGTTGAATGTCATAAATTCATCTACAGAATAGAAAGCGTGAGAAATTAGGTTCTTCTTTAATTTCGCCCTAAATAATCGTATGTTTTGAGTTTGATTTTTATAACCATAGAGAGACTTTTAATAGTAATATACGTTACAAGAGCGGTCTATTGACGTTTTCATGTTCGAGGAAAAGATTGAAAAAGCGAAACGTAGTTGAGCTTTTTTAATTTCCGAGAACATGAAAACAAACATACCGCTCGTGTATCGTACATTATTTTGTGCGAAGATCGTTTATTACATACCTGAAAGACGAATTTCTAATTAGTTGCAATGAAATCTCCATCTTGGTTTCTGTTTAATGACGGCAACTTCGGAAAACCAAAATATCTTTCTTCAACATTGTTGCTATAAAATGTTTTCTGTGTTTACTATACTCCAGCAGGCCGTGATATACGTCTGTCTTTTTTCCCCCCAGTCTATAAATGCGAACTTATAACAAACGGTAAGGTTATGTAATGATTTATTTTTCATTTTAATATTTTAACAATATTATTTATATAACATATTGCAGTAATAACATCGGCATCTGGAATCTTGTTGATTTTTTCACGGCTTCCTTAATGTTACTTGTATCAGGAATGCAATAAGTTTCGTGGAGTAGTAGACTTTACTTAATTTTTGCAAATATTTAAAAACAATAATTAACATTGCAATTTAGGTGAAATTGCAGTGGTAAGTTTCCAATTTATAATTATTACTATGTTAAAAATAATATGTTAAAAGCCTAAAGCAGTAAAATGAATGTCCGCTTAAGCGGTAAGAAGAGGGAAATTGTTATGTGTGTTACGTTGGGAATACTGAATGTGGTATTTCACACTTACCGCGTATTGGTTCTGTGCGGAAAACAAGCAAATACGCACGATCTCGCACAAAAATGTTTACTGCCATATAACGCACTCCTGTTTGATAGCACAATAGACTTACCGATGGGGTATATGAAAGTCATTTTTGACGAATATTATTACTATGAACTGTTGTGTTAATTACACAGTTTTCACAATTACGTACGAGGAAATTTATTAATGAAAAAATATACTGACAAGCCATGGGCATTATTTGTAGTTTTTTGAAAATGATCCTATACGATTCCCTAGATTTGGCACCTACTATTAGGCCTATTCTAATACTCTTTTTTGCAGTAGGAATGCACTGTTACTATCTGTAGAATTTCCCCAGACTATTATTCCAAAACTCATTACCGAGTGGAAGTATGCAAAGTATATTGTTTTTAAGGTATTGATATTTACTATCTCTTGCATAGATCTAATAGCAAAACATGCTGAATTTATATTATTACGATGTGCCAAAGTACATAATATCATATTTCCGTGCAGAAATTCTGCGTCATCAAATCATGATGGATGAGTGGAACAGAGAAAAATTCTCTCCGGCACCGGGATTTGAACCCGGGTTTTCAGCTCTACGTGCTGACGCTCTATCTACTAAGCCACACCGGATTCCCATCCCGATGCCAGATCGAATCCTCTCAGTTTAAGTTCCACCTTTTGGGTTCCCTCTAGTGGCCTACCCTTACGCACTGCGTCATAGATGTATGACAGTGGCACAATGTCCACACATGTGCAGAGGTGCACTCGTTATGAGTGACTAAGTGGTCGGGATCCGACGGAGAGGATTCAATCCGACATCGGGATGGGAATCCGGTGTGGTTTACTGGATAGAGCGTCAGCACGTAGAGCTGAAAATCCGGGTTGAAATCCCGGTGCCGGAGAGAATTTTTCTATGTCCACTCATCAATCATCATGCTGAATTTATTTTGGGGGTAATTTCTTTCATATTATTTTTCCAATTTAACACATTGTAAATTAAAATTAAGGTGACATTTAACATTTAATTTTTTAAGGTGACATGTATTTATTTAGCCTGACGAGTTACTCCCTTGAGTTTGAATTGTAAATTATTTAAAAATAGTGTGTAAGTCTGTCTTAGACTAGAAATGTTTAGTTTAAATCTAGTTCTGTTTATAAGTATGCATAAGGGTGTAATTATTTGTCTTATTTGAGCTGTTGTATCAGTGAAGCGAGGTGAGTCAGTGAAGTTATGGTTTTACAGTGCAGTGAATAGTTCCGATCAGTGATAATTTATAGTGTCAATGAAATGTGTTCTATAGTGTCAGTGAAATGTGTTATAGTGTGTCAGTGAAATGCGTCATAGTGTCGCTATAGTGAGTGAGATGAGAGTAAAGTGAAAGATTATTATCAGTACCAATGTGAAACTTATGTAGGGCCTATATATATATATATATATATATATATATATATATATATATATATATATATATATATATGTAGGTTGCATTGTAAAATTAGGTTCACTTATTAATTAGGTTATTTTATGTATTTATTAATTGTAATTATTGTGTTGAATTGTATTGTGTATTCTTATTGTATTGTGTATATAATTGTATTGTGTATTGTAGTTGTATTGAGTATTGTTTATATTGTGTATACCACTGCCACCGGGTCTTACCCACTTGCAGTGTAAATAATTACATACATACATTATCGATCTGTGAGCCAAGAAATTTGGTTTTTGTTGTTGCTGTTTCTATTAGGGACCTATTATTAATTATTGCGCTTGAAATTTGCGAAATTAGGCCTAGATAAAGAAGTTGTGGCTTGATTACATAACAATAAAACATATTTGAAGCATTAATATCTGATTAGTATTTGTTTACGTATTTTATTAAAATAAAAACATTTAATACCCATTAATTTACATAACATTAAATGTTATTATTCATTTATTTAATTTGTAATATCATAAATTATTAGTTTTGTTGATTGGCTGTATTTTCAATACATTTTACTCATTACTATTTATTTGTATTTATGACTTCAGCTTAATATTGTGTTATTTATAGTGAATTTGGACATTGTTTATTTACATTTAACGAGATTTTCGAACTGCCAAGGTTGTCCTTGATAAATGTTAATAAAACATTAGCTCACTTTGTATTTGTGGGTGGTGCAACTCACACATGCAATAATTCTTTCGCTTTGCTAAAACGTTTACCTGATTAGCGCTTTAATTGCTGTGTTACATTTCGTTAATGTTAGAATTCGTTCATGTAATTCGTTACAGAATAGCCTTCATCACCTGACAAGTAAGATAAATTTAAGGAACATAATTCACGAGTCTTCGAGGACAGAAAACAAGTTACTAGTTTGAATTAAGAGGCACTCGTTTACGAATATAGTGAGTGCGGATTCGATTCCTGGTTGAACAATGGAGATTTATTTTCTTTGCACAAGGACTCTGTGAGTCCATTAAATTTTTACCTCTGGAAAATAACTTTCATGATCATCTGATTAAGAAATGAATAGGGCTAGGATTTTGACGAAATTGCATCTTTTTTCTAGTAGGCCAAAAAACATTGCTGCTTTAGTATTTACATAATAATAATAATAATAATAATAATAATAATAATAATAATAATAATAATAATAATAATAATAATAATAATAATGGTTTATTTTAACTGGCAGAGTTAAGGTCATTCGGCCTTCTCTTCCACTCAACCAGTATGATAGAAAATTACCACATTGCTATGAATATAACATAATTAATTCAATACAATACAATACAATTCAAATCAATACAATACTACAATACAAGACAATAAAATACATAATTAATATAATACAATGACAATTCTTTTCATCTTCACAACACCAATAAAATAATTATGTAATAATAATAATAATAATAATAATAATAATAATAATAATAATAATAATAATGATAGTCATACCCAAGTTAAATTAAATTATTAAACTCGATCACGATTATAACTTCAATTTGACTGCGCCCTTAAGAAATCGTTTAGCCTTTTCTTGAAAGTGGTTATTGTCTGACAGCCCCTAATCTTCTGAGGTAGAGAATTCCATTCACGGGGACGGAGACGGTAAAAGAGGATGAATAGTGGGATGTTCTATGGGCTGGAATTGCTAGGATTTGGCTCTCCTATGACCTGGTGTTTAGATTTTGATTGGAGGATAAGTAGTTAAACCGGGAACGAAGTAATTTGGAGTAGAAGTGTGGAGAAGTCGAAACAGAAGAGAGAGCGAATGAAGTGTTCTACGGTTACTAAGTTGCAGCCAGGATAAAGAATTGAACGAGGGTGTAATGTGATCAAATTTGTGAGCATTGCTGATGAATCTGACACACATATTGTGCACACGCTGCAGCTTGTTCGAAAGGTCAGTTGTCAAGTCTGTAAGTATTACGTCGCAATAGTCAAACAGTGGTAGTACGAGGGTTTGCACTAAAGTCTGTTTTAATTCTGGCGAGAGGAAGTTTCTGAATGCATGGTAAAGCAGACTCTTTTGGATATTTCCTTTATTTGGCATTCCCAATTTAAATTATATAATGTTATGTGATAAACTGAGTGTTTTAAGACATATTTATTAGGGGCATTTTTTTGCATTTTTTGCCTGTTTGAACTCATAAGAGCATTTTTTGTTTTATTAGGTCATTTTTTAGGCATTTTCATTTAATTTTGGCCATAAATCCCCATTATTAATGTAAAATAATGTTTATTTCGTTTGATATTTTCTTTACATATTTTGTCCATTAATACCTATTATTTTGTATACTATTGTAATCGTTTTTCTACACAAATATTGCCATTTTAACGTAGTCCACCCTATGTAATGGATCAGTCCAACCATCCCTTCAATAGGCTATAGACTTCTCTATACTTGCTAATTCCGGATAAGAGTGGCCTTGTGGTAGACTACATGGAAACTAAAAGTAAAGTAAATCCATGGCGATACAGCCCATGAAGGGCTAAGACCGACCAGTCTACTGTTGACCTCACGTCCACATGCCAAAGCAGAGGTGAACGATCATACATGGAAACTACATCAGGTAAAATAATTAATTAAAGTGTACTACTTAGAAAAAATTATGTAAAACTTAATTTAATTACTAGTCTAAATATTAAATAGTACAAAATCTCTTTTCCTACTAAAGCCAATTACGTAAGATCAATTTTAGGGCATTTTTAATGGCATTTTTTAAGATCTTTAGGTCATCAAAATCCTAGCCCTTGAAATGAATATACAATATGATTGCTGTGGTAGTTTTAATTAGTTAGTATTGACGTTATGTCAACTGTCTGTCTATTTATGATCGGTAGGATTAGTGAAAGTGAGGTGATATTTTGGTGAATTGTGTTCGAAGATTCAACTGGATATTGTCTGAACTTCGTCCAATAATTACGAAAACCTGAACTTCTCCCTACAATTGCAAAGATATCGAAAAAGAAACTCAAGGGTCATTCCATGACAAAGTGAGTCTGAACTCACAATTTTCAAACATTATATATTACATCGAATTCTGAAGATTTGGCAAGAGAAAACACAGAAGTTGTCTCTGAAAGAAGAAATATAGATATCACTTCACAACTTATCAAGAAATTACGGTTTAAAGAGAGTAGTGGAAATTTACAGGCCTGAACTATATTTTGTACTGTAAGTTAGTATTACCACAGTCTAGTATATACAGTCATGAAGCTTGAGTTGTGAGGGTACTAGGAACAGCAGACTGTGCTGGTACTATTTCGCATTGTCTGTTATGAGGCGATAGTAGCGATCCTAGTGGTTAGCAACTATCTATGGATACATATTTCCTACGTATTGAGCTTCGTGTCTATATATACTAGACTGTGGTATTACTGTATAAAGCTCCCCATTTAATTTTTTGTCATTTTATTGTGCTGAATTAAAGGAAATAGTCCATTGTTGCAGCCTCAATAATATTTTGATCTGAAAGGTTGACATATTTGTGCACATTGTAGTGCTTGTTTCAATGTCTCACCTGTGACAACATAACTTAAAACAGTTAAAGCTATGAGAGAAATTACATTTTCTATGAATTCAGTCAACCACTGAACGTATGTGAGAGAGGATAAATTGAACAATTCAGACCATGTCCAACCCGTAATAACAATTAATAATTTATATTATTTTGCAAGTAAATATAATTATTCTTATTTTATGCAGATCATGGTGAAGTATAACTCTTCTTGTAACAGTCTGGAAGTGCGTTAAATTTCTTTTACCAAGCACTTCACAGAACATTACTAAAACTTCATACAAGGTCATACTCGACGTCCATTTGTGGTCCTATACGTGACAAGATTTCAAAACTGAATAATATTAAAACTGATGCAAAGATTTATTTCAAAATCACAAATTATGGAAGACTTTAATGTCAAGAGTGCACTTGATATAGTAGTTTTTCATTTTTTGTTTCTACCGAATGAAATATTTGTCATATGAGCAGAAAAAACGCAATGCAAATGTCCCATCCATGACAAAGGAATGGCCTTCAAGCAGATAACGTCCTAAGAGGTATTCGAACACAAACCCCCAGCGCAACCTAGTCTCGTTAAACCATTAGATCATGCTGAGCATGTTTTGACCCACGATCGATTCTGATAAACTTAACTCAGTAAAAGAATCAATGTATTTTTAATAATTTCAATACTAAAAATAACAGCATTTTGTGAAACACACTGTAGATCTATATGTTACTGTGTAATAGCTACTTGTAATAGATAATAAGATGAAATTGAGTAGTTGTGTAGAATTGAATACTAACATTAATCGGAACATTCCAGTGTAATAATAATAATAATAATAATAATAATAATAATAATATACAAATCAAGCTTTCAGGTAAACTTCCTGTAAAGTTGATTTGAATAATTTCGAGTGTTTACGAACAGTGACGTATATTATACAAATCTAGCTTTCAGGTAAACTCCCTGTAAAGTTGATTTGAATAATTAACAGAAAACCACAATTTAAGTCACACAGAGTTAGTGTGCACTCATTGTTGGTTGATTGATGGTTGTCAGCCCACTTTGAGGTCTGTGGATATAGAGGGAAAAATTGGAACGGTGTCTGGTAGAGTTCCCGGGTAGCTCAGTTGGTACGTTTAACCAAAGGTCCCGGGTTCGATACCCGACCCCGGAACAATTTTTTCCTCGAAATTATTCAATAATAATAATAATAATAATAATAATAATAATGATAATAATAATAATAATAATAATAACAATAATAATAATAACAACATAGCAAGAAGATTCCAAAACGAGTTGTGTGTAGGCCTACATCGTATTTATGAATACACATTCCGAGTGGAAGAGAACTAAATACCGGTACGTTTTTTCTGAGAGTTGCATCAGGAATTGGAGTTAAATATAAGTCAAATATCATTGTGGTCGATTGTGAACGATTTTTGAAATATTCATACAAATAAAAGTGAACAAACGTTGATATTTCAATACGTGTTCACTTAACAGTAGCGATTGAATCGCCAAATTATGTATACGTAACTGCACTAAAGCTTCAGTAATAGCCAAAGCCACCGTTTTTGGCGCGTGAAATAAGTAATGGGAACGTTAAGAGCGAGTAACTTATCTTTGCCGCAGTCTGTAAGCGAGAAAACTGACAATGTGATTGGGAGATTGCTGAGGTGACTTGTGTCTAGAAGGTGGTACCACTCTCAGCTGAATTGGTAATAGATGTCACTGACTGGACACTGTACACAAGGACACACCCCAGAAACGCAAAGTGAGAGTATTTGCCTTTGCCGCAGTGTGTGTGGACGATAAGACTGACGACTATGATTGGCAGATTGCTGACGTGACGCGTATTTGGGTGGTACCAGCTGCACTGGCTCACTGATTGGGCTTGTACTGAAAGAAACGCGCCGAAAACGCTGGCGCTGGCTGTACATAACGCGTCACAGAGAGCCATTGGTGGCTGTGCATTTCCTCCTTCCCGCTAAATCTTGCTTCCGACTTGTTTCTACGGCACTGAATGCAAGGTTGCCACGTTTTCCTGTCATACATTTTGTTACTGTTCTTCAATGAAATTACGGTCAAACTGTCAATATTACGCAACAAACCAATTAAGAACACATTTTTGGTATTTAGTCTACAAAATACTCCATTATCACCTCTGTAACGTATCCAGATTTCCTGAAATACATATTCCAAAATCCAACTAAAAATGCTACTTTTTCTCAAAACCATTTCACAAAATACCAGAGTGATATTAGACTTTTGACTCACTGTCCTAACTCATCTCTCAAATGGTCCCTATATAACACCCTGTATAACACACTGCACACGTCATTATATAAGAGACAATCAGAAGATATGAATTTTGAGCAGATTGACTGTTATTCTACCCACAGTTTGATATACTGCAGAATTAGATAATATTCTCTATATGACGTTATATTATAGACGGTAATTAAAGAATGTAGAATTTGTACATGTTACACCTTACCTATGACCTGAATGCTGTACTGTATCAGCTACAATGCAAGGTAATTCCACAGAAGAAGTCCACACAGCTAGAAGTAAAAATACTGTCTTGAAACTTACTGTAAATGCCATTAAAAATAGCAGAGAATGAAAAGAAAATGTTAAATTTTATCACAGGTATATGACACTTGTGATCTCAATATAAGGTAACGTAATTAAACAGATATGATCTTCATACACGCTGCGTGGTAGCACTTTTGAGACGCACTGTATGTAACATTTTGTGAGTTTAATGGAAGAGTATTGGGCGAAAATGTGAGCGTAAGCAGAAATGAATTCTACCTATGATTTAAATGGAAACCAACGTAATTTAACAATCGAGGTCATTATACACTAACGTAACATCTCTTAGGTGACACACTGTATAATACAGGGACATCATTTTATTTTTACTAACATTTTTAATATTAACCTGGCTATACCGTTGGATCAACGCCGTTTGTTACCCCCTTCCACGACTGGAGTTCGATGATACTGGCGTAATATACAAACAAATCACTTTACTAGATATAGGAGGGAAGAAAAGTAGTTCATCCATTTATGTAAACTAGGAAATATTGCGCTTTTGAGTTTGATCATTTTCATTAGGTTTTTGTTTAATCAAAATACAGTACAGTATTAACAATAAGTGTTTCAACTCACGAACTGAGATGTCCATGTGGACATTATGCAGTGTATATTATACCGTCTACAGCACATTAGCGTACAATATAGAAAATGAAGTTAAATTGAAAAATAATCATAATATGGATATTTAAACACATTTTTGAAAATGGTGGCCGTTCATTTCGATACAGACTTCAGTTCTAATGTGCATATTAACGCACTATAGACTACTGTACCTAATCCCAATTACCAGTTTCGTCCTTCGTACTAGTAACTCATGTTGAAATAATTCTGTATCTTACGTACTGTAAATTCAATCTTCACTTCTGTCCGATCCGAAAAGATAAAATCACTCATACATACTATCTACTGTCCGTCCAAGTGGTTATGTCATAGGGTCGTAGAAAGGGAGGAAATCACGTGACAGTTAATTACTTAACGAGGCCCTTTTATTTAAGTTATTCTAAACAGTTGTATAATATTACGCAGACGTCAAATTCCTAACAGAAATTAATGTTCTAAGACAGTCCAGCCACTAGCTGGCGAATAAAAGCTGGTGGGGGAAACCGGGATACGACGTAGGGAAATGGACGACTTAGGCGAAAATGATTCAATATTGAAAGCTCTTTCGTCACTGGAAAACGCGAACATATTTCTGGAACGTACTGTTTACTATGACCGTAAAGCTACTATGACTATATGCGGTCTTGGATCTGTGTGGAGGACGGTTGAACTTCATTAGTAGAAGGGGGGGAGTGAAGTACATTAAAAAACTCAGGTACAATAAAAATTGAAGTAAAAATAAAATTATGTCCCTGTATATTATACAAAAGCAGAGAATAAAGTAAGAATATGATATTTATGCACAGTTACATCCTGCCTTTGTTCCGAGTAATAGAGAATACGGTAATCTCACATACATACACTTACACTAGGGCAATAATTATTATGTAAACATTGTGTACATACTGTACACATTTATGTAGGTTAACAGAATTTAATTAGACGAAAATTTGAGTTTAAGCAGAAATATACTTATATCTATGATCGGGATAAAAGTCTGAGGTGAACACACATTAGATAGCAGCACTTATGGGACATACTTTATACATAATTATATTAGGCCTAATGAGAGAAAATGAGAGGGAAGTGTGACATTTCAACTCACAAGCAAACGTTCTGATGGGGGCAGATAAAAAAGTTAAATTTTTTTCTTCCACCATGTTAATAATGTCAAAAGTAGTGCTTATACAAATTTTGGCCACTCGACCGCAATTACGAGGCCGTCCAGAAAGTGATTCTCCTTGGGGTCGTTTATTGAAAAAAAGCACAATTGTATGGAAATATTTATTGAAACAGATACAGCAATTGTTGCGCTATTTGTCAACATATCCCCCACTGGAATTGAGACATATTTTGTCATAACATGAGATCAATTTTTGTGTCGTAGAAGTCAGCCGCTTCAGATCGGAACCAGCGTTTGACTGCGTCTGCACCTCTCTCTCTCTCTCTCTCTCTCTCTCTCTCTCTCTCTGTCGATCCCATGATATGAGAAATGACTCAATTCCGATGGAAAATATGTTGAAAAATAGCTCAACAACTGCTTTGTCTGTTACAATAAATTTGTCCAATGAAATTGTGTTTTTTTCTGTTAACGTCCCCTGGCGAACTTATTTTTTACGGCCCTCGTAATTGCGGTCGAGTAGCCAAAATTTGTATAAGCATTTCTTTTGACATTATTAACATGGTGGAAGAAAAAAATTTAACTTTTTTATCTGCCCCCATCAGAACGTTTGCTTGTGAGTTATTTTATAGCCATAATCGGAATACTGCATTTTGAGAACTACGGTGCAAGGTAATTCTAGAGATGGTGTACAAATACTGACTGTTATAGCAATTATGCGACACACTGTATACATTATTATGAATTAGAAGTGAATTAAACAGAAATGTAAGTTTTAGCACTGATACTTCTACTTAAGATCTGTGTATCAGTGAAGAATTATGTTGTGTCAGTGAAGTGTGTTGTGTCAGTGAAGTGTGTTGTGTCAGTGAAACGTGTTCCTGTCAGGTAAGCTTCATAGTTTATAGTGACAGTGCAAAGTATTTGAACAGTGAAATGTTTTTGAAGTGTTAGTGAAATCAGGATAGAATCAGTGAAATGTGTCGTAGTTCCAATGCAGTGAGTGAGTTGACAGCGAAATGAGTGTAATGTGGAAAGGTACTTGTGCAGATATGAACATATCATACTCGTGGGTTTTAGTTCGAACTTAGATTTA
The DNA here is from genome assembly GCF_040183065.1 of Periplaneta americana. Lineage (NCBI taxonomy): Eukaryota > Metazoa > Arthropoda > Insecta > Blattodea > Blattidae > Periplaneta > Periplaneta americana. Next base: position 22,503,764 of record NC_091119.1, read on the forward strand.
AGATATAAATTAGATTTATTTTAAATGTTATTTTAAGTGATCGTGCTTCATTTAATTTAGGATATTCCCTATTATTATTATTATTATTATTATTATTATTATTATTATTATTATTATTATTATTATTATTATTATTATTATTATTATTATTATAAATTATTGTTAGTATTAATTATTTGTATTAATTATTGGTATTATTATTAACTGTATTTTTAATTAATAAGTTTATTATTGTCATTATTGAGTGTAATTAGTTACCACTGCCACCAGGTATATACCCATTGCAGTGTGAATAAATACATACATACATACAATATAAATCAACATAATTCAGCATGCGAGATCAAAAACACATTGATACAACATCACTTATGAGACACACTGTATATGTAATTACAAAATAGGAAAGAATGACAAAAAAGTAATATCTGAGTACAAAGAAATACATCCTACCTATAATGTGAATATTCTAGTGTGAAAACTACAGACCAAGGTAATCCCAGAGGCGAGATGTACACACGCTTTACTGCGATATCACGGGCAAGTCAGAAGAGTACTGCTGAGAGCAGATCAGCTGGCCGATGTCTTGCTTTGGATGGGGTCCCGCCGGGGCCGGTTGAGGGGCTGGCGGGAAGACCCCATGCAGTCGCCGGGAGCCCAGACAGACTCCCCGCGGACAACTCGCACGCCGGGGGAAAACTTCCCATTGGACACAACACAACAGTCTTTACATTGTTTAAAGGGGGCGGACCCGCGAAGGGAGGTGGGAAGGGGTAATATTATTGATGTAGGGTGGGTACCAAGTCAGTCTTGTTATTCTGCACGGTTTGAATAATTATTCAGCCTACTGTTATTTATTCTCAGACGGATGTGTATACATTACTGTTACTTGTAAAGCTGCAAGAACAAAGAGACTCATCCCAACCTGAAGTTATTTATGGTACGAGAGCTCTTGTGTTGTCGATTTCCATCACAAGTGTAGGGCACGACTTCTAAACACGTAAATCTGTAGGTGATGGTGATGATCGGGATAATACTAGACACTATCATCACTACTAAGTCTTCGTCATCATCAGGCTTCGAGACTTCGGACCCAATAGAGCAGTTCAGTAGGAAATCCGCATAACGACGTACTAAGTATAGTGGTAAAGCGTACAGTGGGTGGATGTACTGTAGAATAAATGCCAACAAATACGCAAAGAAAAACGCTCTGGATTTGAAGATTCTGGCGAATAATTTGGTTTTCATACAACCCTATTTTCAAACTGTGTCTGAAACTATTATACGGTTAGAAAAGTCAGAGCAAGAGATGCCGGAAGCCCTCAAATTAATTTAGAAAATGATACAGAGAATTAATGAAACACCAAGTACACCGGTTACTGAACGTGTAAAACAGAAGTGAAAATCAATTTTATGTAAACATAACGGATATGGAACATTGTGTAATGTAAACAGCAAATTAGTGGACATAGAGTCACCCGAGAATAAAGGACTGTCTCTTAGAGACTACAATGATGTTAGGTTTTTTCGTTTTGCTCCTATCACGTCATGCGACGTAGAGCGCAGCTTTTCACAGTACAAACTGTGTTTGGCAGATAACCGAAAAAGATTTACGTTTGAGATAGTGAAAATGTATCTTGTAGTACATTGCAATTCGGTACTGTAACTGCACTTCCTAAAGACGATCAATAGGATAAATGAAGAAATTAAAATTGCTACATGTTTATTTCCACCATTAACACTGTGCATAATTAAACACAAATGATTATAAAAGACAGGAGAATAAATGCTTTTCACATTCTTTTGACATTGTCATTGAGTAATGTATATTTACTTTCAGAATGTACATATGTATGTGTTTCCCCATACTATCGTACTCTAAATAGCAACGTTGTTACCTCAACACATCTCTACCTTTCACTACCTGCAGCAAGTCAACAACATAAAGTACATGCACAGTAAACTTATTGTATCGGGTCTCAAGTCTCGAAGCCTAGTAATCATCAACAGTAACATACTTGACCACTTAGCATCAACTACCTAAATGTTCGAAGTAGAAAATGGAAGTACGAGTGATGCTACAAAATACAATTTCCATATGTGTTTTTCACGAAAATTAAGTTTCAACGCGAAGTGAAATTCGGCATCCTCTATATCTTTGTATGGAAATATCTTTCAAACTGAAAAATTGTAAATTTAGATTTATATATGAAGAGTCCACTGCAAGAATGATGGATGTCATTTGGACTACATTTTGCAGGGGAAGCAATTGAAAGTTTGAAATGCTTAGCGCTCAAAGCTTAACTGTGATTTTCCGATCATTACTGGACAATGACTATCAGTGTTAATGCCATATAACTCCCTATGTACATTTTAAATGTCTTAAGCTATGCATTGACAGTCTTGGTTCATTTTCGACAAGAAAGTGACATCCATCATTCTTGCAGTGGACTCTTCATATTCTTATTGTGTAGTAGACATAAGACAAATTGTAGGCCTATTATATACTTACTTACTTAATGGCATTTAAGGAACCCGGAGGTTCATTGCCGCCCTCACATAAGCCCGCCATCGGTCCCTATTCTGAGCAACATTAATCCAGTCTCTATCATCATATCCCACCTTCCTCAAATCCATTTTAATATTATCTTCCCATCTACGTCTCGGCCTCCCTAAAGGTCTTTTTCCCTCCGGTCTCCCAACTAACACTTTATATGGATTTCTGGATTCGCCCATACGTGCTGCATGCCCTGCCCATCTCAAACATCTGGATTTAATGTTCCTAATTATGTCAGGTGAAGAATACAATGCGTGCAGTTTTGTGTTGTGTAACTTTCTCCATTCTCCTGTAACTTCATCCCTCTTAGCCCCAAATATTTTCCTAAGCACCTTATTCTCAAACACCCTTAATCTCTGTTCCTCTCTCAAAGTGAGAGTCCAAGTTTCACAATCATAAAGAACAACTGGTAATATAACTGTTTTATAAATTCTAACTTTCAGATTTTTTGACAGCAGACTGGACGATAAAAGCTTCTCAACGGAATAATAACAGGCATTTCCCATATTTATTCTGTGTTTAATTTCCTATTATATACTTCATAATTTAAATTCAGGAATCCGCCCCTGAGCACGAATTCTACTCTTTCAGGGGTGAGCTAAAATTTTGTCTCTTTATATTATATTTTATGTCATATTATTAACAAAATAAAGACAATAAATTAAAATTAAATTAAGTAAATAGAAGGCTCTGCCATACTGGAGCGTTTTATTCAGGATATAAAACCCCATTCTTAACATGACTACGAAGGTTTTTTTCTGGATTTCGTAATGATAGTTTTAACTTGTGAACTAATGGAATTAGATATCCCATGTTAACAGATCCATTCATTCATTCATTCATTAATTCATTAATTCATTCATTCATTCATTCATTCATTCATTCATTTATTATCTTCCATAGATCTTGCATGAGCAATGAGGCTTTAAGATGTGGAACAAGTCAAAATTTTACAATATTACAATTACAATTTTTACAATATTTTACAATTATTACAGTTTTACAATTCAGTAATTTTCTACAATTTTTACAATTTTCTGCAATTTTTTACAATATTTTGGCGAGATGTAGTGAGATGAGGTGAGATCCGAGAATTCGCCAAAAGATTACCCGGTATTTGCCTTTTTTTTAGATTTAGATTTATTTAATAATAACATATACATAGAAACGTTACATTAGAGTACCCCGAAAGAGCAAAGCTCGTGTTCGGGGACAGTTCCGTTACATAAATATATATAGACCTACTTGGTAGACAAAATACTTAAGAAAAAAAGTCACTTAAAGACGATAATAAAATTAGTAAATAATAATACTAGTAATAACTGAGTGAAAAAAGAGGCGATGTTGACATTGGTGGATTAATATTAAATTATTATTAGTAGTATAATTAGTACAGGTCATGTTGATATAGTAACCAAGATAAGATTGAAAAAATATACTTAGGATAGAAATAAATTTGTTTTGTGCGAGATCGTGCGTATTTGCTTGGTTTCCGCACAAAACCAATCCGCGGTAAGTCTAAAATTCCACATTCAGTATTCCCAACCTAACACACATAACAATTTCCCTCTTCTTACCGCTTAAGTGACATATTCATTTTACTGCTTTAGGCTTTTAACATATTATTTTTAGAGACGTTCAATATAGTAATAATTATAAATTGGAAACTTACCACTGCAATTTCACCTAAACTGCAATGTTAATTATTGTTTTTAAATATTTGCAAAAATTAAATAAACTCTACAACTCCACTAAAGTTACTGCATTCGTGTTGCACGTAACATTAAGGAAGCCGTGAAAAAATCAACAAGATTCCAGATGCCGATGTTATTACTGCAATATGTTATATAAATAATATTGTTAAAATATTAAAATGAAAAACAAATCATTACATAACATTACCGTTTGTTTTAAGTTCGCATTTATAGACTGGGGAAAAAAAAAGACAGACGTATATCACGGCCTGCTGGAGTATAGTAAACACAGAACACATTTAAAACAACAATGTTGAAGATAGATATTTTTGTTTTGCAAATTTGCTGTCATTGAACAGAAACAAGATGGAGATTTCATTGCAACTAATTAGAAATTCCTCTTTCGGGTACGTAATAAACGATCTTCGTACAAAATAATGTACGATACACGAGCGGTATGTTTTCTTTCAAGTCTCGGAAATTAAAAAAGCTCAACTACGTTTCGCTTTTTCAAACTTTTCCTCGAACATGAAAACTTCAACATATCGCTCTTGTAACGCATATTACTATTACGATACATGGTACATAATATAATACAGGGAAGTCTGTGATATAATTTTTTTAATTCTGGATCTGAAAATTTCATTGCTTAAAGTAGTCAATTCTGGATGAAAAACCAGAAAACCTCCGAAAAACCCAACTAGGTAATCAGATCAAAAGGGTGAAATGAAGTGATGCCGAGGACTCGCCATAGACCATCCTGGGTGAAGTGCTCAGTTCTGACATGACACACCTATGTATCTAATTTATTAATCCACATAAGTTGTAAATTATTATAACTATTAAGTTATTTCAAATTACATGACTAAACCATGATCGCTTAATTGTTGGAGTTTTTGGAATTCTAAACTGACAGAGGTTAATGCACGTTGAAGACATACATTTCTCCTGGATAAGTCACGTCTAAAGACACGTTCATTAGTATTCCCACAGACTGCAATAAATAAATTACTTCATATTCTTCGTAATAAATCAGTCTGCAATAATTTAAAAGCAAGCTGTTAATTCCTCACAAAAGAGTTTCTAGGGTTCTTCATACACAACGGAGCTATAAAATTTAATTCTATATTCTACGCTAATAGACGGATTAAATTACTGTATTATGCATGCGACAGAACAAGAAGGCATAAGAAATAGTAATTGTGACCAGAAATACTAGAAATAATAGACAGGGGCCTCACAATGGCTGTTGAACCGGTGTTATGGAGTACGGTGTTCAGAGGAGAGACTGTAACTTGATACATGAATGCCAGTAATAATAATAAAAAGGACTTAACGGAGCATCACGCCGTTAGCTTTGTTACAGTTCCAGGGTTAACACGCATGCGCACGCGTGCCTCACGCATCTATTCAGTCTTCAACTTTTATTTACTGAACTTTTTTTCTCTTTTGTACTCGTACTATTATTCCTCATTTATGAGGAAATTGTGACGGAATTGCAGCGATTAAAATGACGTCCAGATCCATATCAAAGTACACACATGTGCGTTAAAAATAACAGGGGATCCTCGGTCCAAAGTTACCGTGGATAATGTTATTTAATGCACTCATTGCTCCGTCGATGTACAAGAAAGCCAAAGTTTACTTAATTGGATATAACACGAGGAACAAGTCCCCTGATATTACAGAAATTCTTACATAATTCACAAATTTATCTATTTTCTTTCTAAACTAGAATTTAAAATGTGTAATACCAAGATCAGACTAGCCTACTAACAGAAATAAATACAGTGAAACCTGTCTAAAACGGCCATCTGAAGTTATCTTGTAAAATGACCGTTTTATCAGGTGGCCGCTTGATTAAGGTTGCGATTTTTATGAATCAGCATGAAAATACTGAATTTCATTCACTTTTTAGCACTGTGCGCACACAACAATCGTGCATATTAATGTCAGCCTCTTCCATTCTTGCAACTAGCCTTTCCACAACTCGCTTACGGTACCTCAGTTTAAATTAATGGATAATACCTTGATCAATGGACGTGTGATGTCCGCTCTAACCACCCATTACTAGCAAAAAATTGCTTACATTGAGTTCTTTGGTAATTTCAAGAGCTTTCTCTTGAATTATAGACCCGCTTACTGGCAATTTCTTCGCCCTCGCACACTTGAACCATCCGTAAACGAAATCATTCACATTACTAAACACAGATTGACTCTTCCTTTTTTGGCCTCCACGCATATTTTTCTCTCATTCTTTTAATATTTCATCTCTATTCTTAATTATGCCGTTTATTTGTGTCCTTCCACATTTGAATATTTCTGCAATTTTTCTCGCACATGTTCCCTTCTCACTTTCTTCAATCATTTTTCGTCTTGTCTCTAAACTTAACACCACTCTAGATTTATTGTTAGATATGATTTCTCTCTCAAACTAACTTCACAATTCCTCTGAATCAACTGAATGAAAAGAAGAAAAATTCGTAAAAGCTGGCCCAAATAGAGAAAGATAGAAAGACGAGAAAAAAACAAAAAAATTCCAATGGTTAACTACTGATCTAAAACATACTGTGACATTTTCGATACAAAAAGTCCGTGTTTCAATACTTTAAAAACTCGTAAGAATTTAAAGCTGTGCAGGGTCGGAGTGGAAAGTGACAAAAGAGTCATAAAACAGTAACCAACTACCCCAAGATATGGAGGGTATACTGTTGTACACTTAGCTATTGTCCTCTTGACATTGCTTTCTGCCCTCTAACCATTGAAAAAATAGGTCAGACAGTATCCGTGAAAAGATTTTTTGTTGGACAGTGACTGTTATAGTCAGGTTCCAAACCGCTGGTCGGCGCAAGAGGTGGCTGCTAAATAAAGAGAGAATTTGTATTGATCTTATGGAAAATCCAATTGGTTCCAGAGAAAATTGGCTTTTTGGTCAGGTGGCCGTTTAAATGAAGTGACCGCAAAGGCAGGTTTCACTGTAGATAATAACAAGCATGACCCATAGATGTTGTTGTTTAGTTAACTGTCCGAATACAGGTCTGAACCTCACAAGTGATACCAATAAGACACCATTTATGAGGCAACTAGGCCAGGAGATAATGGGGGTAGGATGATCGGTTCTTTTCCCCTCCATTGCATACATCGCCGACTAGCTATATGTTACACTAGTCAGACTTCAGATGCATACAAACAATTGTTCTTCCTCTACACATATCGTTAAGTGAGATGTACTAGATGCACATATCAGAACCAGAGACAGGTAAAATGTCTATCAGGATTGCCCATGACTGTTTACGTCCGTGAGCGGGCTTACGCTTCGTATCGTTCGCCCGCCAGCAACCTTCCCTCACAAGCAGGCAGGCAGTGTGGTTGCACGTGACTTCCAAACAGTCCAACGAGTGACCCGAAAGGACTGTTGGGTTCCGCCGACCTGCGCCAGACTGAGCTGCTTTCAGATGCATGATAAATATGAACCAAGTCATTCAAACCTGACAAGAATCCTACAGATTTAGACAAACTACTGAAAACTTAATTTGTTGTCTTCTGAAACGTACCGTTAATAAAGACAAAGAAAACTATTTCTCGTCAACATAATATCCATTAAATGCCAACAGTTATTATAAATTACTTGCACTTTCCTTTTCATCGTAGTAATATAAATTTAATGCAAACCATTCAAACTTTCAGTTTCATAAATAAAAAGAAATCTGTCCCTCAGAAGTTAAATAGCAAATCAATATTCTGAAGAACGAAAAACTTTTATACATTTTACGCGTATTCATGAGGCTTTTAATTGTTAATAAGGAAAAGTTAAAATTAAATATTTTTCTATATTCCCTTCCCTTCTCAACTAGTCACAAGTTACGAAATGTTACTATTTTGTTGAGTCAGATACTCTTTGCAGGAATATGAAATGTATAATATTGTCTTATTTTATGAATTCTGTTGCGCAATAAATCGTAAAAATGTGTTCCTTTAATCAAAAATTATCTGCCGTGTTGGACCATAAGATAAAGATTTTTTGAAGTGACTAAATAGCCAACGAACTTAGGTTTCAAACTAGTACTGTTTCATCTTAACCAGCGCAGACTGGCTTCCGTGAATGCAAGTCACTCTACCTTATAATACGAGCAAACAGGCAGGCTTTCTTGGGTCCCACCTGGACTGAACCTATAAAACCCGGGCTCAATGGGTTCAGTCTTGTCTGGGCACGGGCGTGAGTCTTGTCTGATTTGCCGGTCTCTAATCAGAAACAAAGATATGCATGATTTTTAGCCTGACATTTGAACACAAGGTTGAGATTCTTCAGAAGTACCGGCATATAAAGATAATAAAATTAATAGCAAAAATAATGCTAATGAATGAAATAAAGTCTATATTAATTTCAGAGTGAAGAAAAAGATTAGGCTATGTTGATAATTCTAATCGAGCGCCATACAGTCAAATCATTGATTAGCGGCTGTTTCGGTCCCACATTTTCGGTAAACAGACAGATAGGTAACAGATATATTGGTACCTGACACTTGGGCCACTGCATATTGGTAATGACTTTTTGGGTAATTGTGGCATATTGGTACCTATGTCGGTCATTATGCCCTCAAAATATAATGGAATGGAAGGAATAATTATTTTTATTGTAGCAATTGCACAGGAATTTACTGTCTGAGTAGGTACTATTCCGTTTCTTCCTCTTCACTGCCATTATCAGCCACACACTACTGGGATTGAGCTTCAGTTTGTAGACCAGTGTCCTTAAATAAACATCCAACTGTTCTCTGGTCTTGTAGTACTGATATCTTCCCACAATGGAAACGATTTGCTCCTAGCTCTTGATGTACAGTATGTTTTGTTCAGGAGAGGCCTTACGCTTCTTTGCAAATAGATTTTTTTCCGTTGTTAGGAAATGTAATTTAAATTAAATTTTATTTCAAAAGCAATGACCAAGCAACATGACTGAAAGAAAATAAAGTGACCCAAGTGATCGAAGTGTTGTACCAAAAAATTCGTGGTACGGAAATGGCCTATTATCGAAAGTGCTGTAGGTACCAAAAATTTCGTGGGACCGAAATATCTTATTTACCTAAATGGTCTAGTACTAAAAATGAAAAGTGACCCAAAAAGATGGACCGAAACAGCCTGAAACGCAATCAACCAACTCATTGACATTCGATTGACCTATAGAATCTGATCATAATGATAGTACTTAGCATGGTGCTCTAAAATTAATAACCGATAATTTTTCCTCTTACGTTCATTTGTTTATTCTACGTTCATTTTTTTTATCAACATCTCTGCTTCGATAGTAAGCCTGCAGCAGTAAACATAGCCACGCCAATATTGTTGAAAGGTTAAGAGGGAATGCTGAACTCCAAGAAAATATCAGCAATCAAACGGTAACATCTGTCAAGAATGAATAGTTATTAATTATAACAAATTGTATCATTAATTATTACAATTAAGAGTTGATGGAGAAGTGTTAATAAAATTATTAGGTCTATAACCTTAAGTTAAATGTTAAAAACTATAATCTTGCATATGTGTATAACCTCAAATGTTTAGTTTTCTTTTATAATTCATTTGTTTTATTCCTACCATCTCTGGTTCATTCAATTACGGTATAGAAAACATGCATTCTGCTATTGATTAATGGCGGTTCATTATGTTGCTCTTCAGTTGTTTTTAAATAAATTAAATTTCAGATATCCGCGTTGTTCTTCTTGCAATAAAGGTAGTAAAAATTGTTTTGCGAAGATGAAAGAGGTAAGTTACTGCCATGAACATGAACATCATGATTATATTATAAAAATTCCAATGAAAATGGCATCTTTCTCGGATCGGAATTATCTCACTGAATACAATAATTCGAGCTTGATATTTTCTGTGATAATTTAATTGAACTTCTAAACTCATGTATGTTATCATAAGATAATTTTTTCTCTACCTATAGTCTCGAAAAAAATATCATGACAACATACATTCGTTAAACTCAATTAAATTATCGATAAACTATCAGCACCTGTTTTATTATAGAAGAGGATGATGATAGGTTAATACTATTACCAGGGGCAGATTATTGAAATCAATTTTATCATTTGTGTTTTTTAATATTGGTGTCGGTGGAGATTGTTGGAGATTGATTTGTACTCTTGGTGGAGATTAACGGACATTTTGGAAAATATAATTATTTTGAAATTTAAATATTAAGTCAGTATGAATATTAGACTACTTTCAAAATAATGAACATGAATGATTCGTTGGATTTTTATTTTTTTATTTATTTTATTGGGTTAATTTACGATGCTATATCAACATCTAGGTTACGTAGCGTCTGAATGAAATGAAGATGATAATGCCGGTGAAATGAGTCCGGGGTCCAACACCGAAAGTTACCCAGCATTTGCTCGTATTGAGTTGAGGGAAACCCCCGGAAAAAACTCAACCAGGTAACTTGCCCCGACCGGGATTCGAACCCGGGCCACCTGGTTTCGCGGTCAGACGCGCTGACCTTTACTCCACAGGTGTGGACGATTCGTTGGATTCTGGTAAAGGTGCGGTATGGCCAATAGGCAATATTTGTTGGATTGAGACTGTATTTAACACACATTCATTAAAAACGAAAAAAAAAAAAAAAAAAACCTGTAGCCCTCAAATTAGGGGCCTAAGTGAAATGTTGAATTCTCCGTCTTTTGAGTTCACTAATGTAATCAGAACATCTGCAATACCATGTAATGTAGCCTACTTGGATATTATTGTTACAGATTGAAGTGAGGAAAAAATCTGAAAAAAAAAAAAAAAAGCTCAGAATATGAAATTCTCTATAAAACGACGCAATAGTAATAATTCTCGAATGTGTTCATATTTCGCTACTAGAACTCTATTTCGCGATTTGTCGCGATTGTTTTATCCCCATATTATTAATCAGAATCACTTAATTCGTAAAAATTAGTAAAAATCTATTGCATACTTTACTATTATGTCATGATTTTCGCGATATCCATAAATACCTGGCCCTGATTATCTATACTAATAATAAATCTGTAGCCGAAATTTTTCTGGTAATTTTCGATTTTCCAAAAATAATTGATCCTAACATATATTATTAGCCACCATGAAACCGAAAATCGCTTTTTTGAAATTTTTGTTTGTATGTCTGTCTGTCTGTCTGTATGTTTGTTACCTTTTCACGCGATAATGGCTGAACGGATCTCGATGAAAATTGGAATATAAATTAAGTTCGTTGTAACTTAGATTTTAGGCTATATGGCATTCAAAATACATTATTTAAAATGGGGGTTATAAGGGGGCCTGAATTAAATAAATCGAAATATCTCGCTTATTATTGATTTTTGTGAAAAATGTTACATAACAAAAGTTTCTTTAAAAAGAATTTGCGATAAGTTTTATTCCCTGAAAAAGTTTGATAGGACTGATATTTAATGAGATAAATGAGTTTTAAAATTAAAATAACTGCCATCTAAGGCCGTGTAATGAATTAAAAAACAAATGACTTCGTCTATAAGGGGCCTTGGACAGCAACAATCGAAAGCTATGAAAGATAGCCTACGGAGAATGTTTGTGTGTTTGTATGAAGTAATATCGGAAGCTAAATTAACCGATTTGTATAATTAATTATTATTTCACCATTGGAAAGTGTAGTTTCTCTAGATGGACATAATGCTATAATGTTATCACAGTAACTCCTGAGTGAATCGAGGACAGGTAAGATTAAAATAGATTCTTATGCACAGAAAACTTGATAGGCTATTCTGTATATTCGTTTCCTGTATTTCCTAAACTAATTTTTATGACCAAATGAGTGATCTCTGGATCAAAATGATCGCATTTTAATTTTTTAATTAAATTTAAATTAAGTAACATAATAAACGATTTATCCTTCTATCAAACACGAATGTTCCCTGGATCAAATGTCCTATTTTAATTATATAATTACTTTATATTTATTTCTAACGGGTGCAGCGGAGCGCACGGGTACGGCTAGTAAAGGCAATAAAATTCGTGTGTTTTGCGAAGGTGAAAGAGGTAAGTCACTGCCATGAATATGAACATCATGATTATATTATAAAAATTCCAATCAAAATGGCATCGTTCTCGCATCGAAATTATCTCACTGAATACAATTCGGTGTTTGATATTTTCTCTGTGATAATTCAACTGAGCTTCTAAACTCATGTATGTTGTCATAAGATAATTTTTTCTCGACCTACGGTCTCAAAAATATATCATAACAACATAGCCTACATTTGGTTAAGCTCAATTAAATTATCGAGAAACTACCAACACTTGTATTGTAGAAGACAATGATGATAGAGTAATATTATTACCAGGAGCAGATATTTATGGAGATTAATTTTATTATTTGTGTTTTTTAATATTGTTGCCGGTGGAGATTGTTGGAGATTGATTTATACTTTTGGTGGAGATTAATGAAAATTTTGGAAAATATAATTATTTTGAAATTTAAATATTAAATCAGAGTGAATATTACTTTCAAAATAATTAACATGAATGATTCGTTGGGTGCTGGTAAAGGTGCGGTGTGGCCAATAGGCAATATTTGTTGGATTAAGACTGTATTTAACACACATTCATTAAAAACGAAAAAAAAAAAAAAAAGAAAACCTGTAGCCCTCTAATTAACACTTTCAAATTATTAGTGAAATGTTGAAGTCTCCGTCTTTTGAATTCAGTAATGAAATCAGAACTTGTGGAATACCATGGAATGTAGCCTACTTGGATAGAATTATTACAAATTGAAGTGAGAAAAAAAATGTGAAAAAAAAAACTCAGAATATAAAATTCGCTATAAAATGACGCAATGGTAATAACTCGCGAATGTGTTCATATTTCGCTATTAGAACGCAATTTCGTTATTTGTCTCGATTGTTTTATCCGCATATTATTAAACAGAATCACTTAATTCTTAAATATTAGTAAAAATCTATTGTATATCTACAGTATTATGTCGTGATTTTCGCGATGTCCATAAATATCGGGCCCTGATTATTACTAATATTTTAGTAGTAAGTAATATTTATACAGACATAGTAACAAAGACATCTGAGAAAAATACTTAGCTAAGAAGTAATCTTGCTATACATATAGGCGTAAAACAGTAAAATCTGTCATGGGAATATGAGTTTTTTAATTCTGGATTTTAACATAATTGCTCACATTATTTCTGTAAGTCGATTTTGAGGTAGTAACATCTGATATAAGTATCTTATCTTCGGTAAATAGTTTATGTTAAGCAATATTACAATTTATTTAATAAAATTGAAATCGACCGATTTTAAATAGGGTTACGTAACCCATACTTTAATAAATACTATTTAATTTTCTTGCAAACTGACGTATTGCCACTTTATGACGTAAAACATGAACCCGAACAAGGACTATTCATTTCATTCACAAGTTATTACGACGCTGAATAGTTTAGAAGCCGTAATATAGCATGCGGCAAGAGCAGACAGTGGATGTCAATCACCATTACGGGTTAGTTGCTCCTGATTAACTTGCAACTGGATGCAGCATCCGTCAGGGACCATTACAGCAATCAGGCACGGCCAACACGATAATCATGCACACTGATAATCTCCGCATATTGTTCGATGTTACTAAGATAAAGCTACTCTTCAAACAGGCCTATTCTTTTAGAATGAGGAAATACAACATAAATGTACGTATTCCAATCTAGGCGTGAACAAGGTTGTATTAACAGAATGACTAGATTTCGGTGCAGAAACAAAGACGGTTGAAATATCTCTACGTAATTCGCCATACTATAGCAAATCATGTGGTGCTCTTCGAGCTAATGACTTTCAATCTTATTGGAGAGCTTGTCCTGTTCAGAGCAAATGCATTGTTTGCTGTTTTTCCTGTTCGGTTAATTAATGGCTGCATATTAAATACTACGCTATTTAGAAACGATGCTATTAGTGATAGTGGGATGAAATTGGCGAGATTCGTTACAGATTACCTGACATTCGCCTTACGGTTGGGAAAATCTCGAAATAAACCCAACCAGATAATCAGTTCAAACGGGAATCGAAGGCACGCTGGAGTGCAGCTCCTTATCAACAGGCAAACGCGCTATTGCCTGAGCTACGCCAGTGGCTATTCTATTTATATATGTATTTATTTCTCTCTTTCTTTCTTCCTTCCTTTCTTTTTTCCTTTCTTTATTTATTTCCTTATTTCTCTCGTTCTTTCTTTCTTTCTTTCTTTATTTCTCTCTTTATTTCTTTCTTTATTTTCTCTTTATTTATTTTTTACTTATTTATTTATTTCTCTCTTTAATTCTTTCTTCCTTTATTTATTTTTTTATTTCTCTCTTTATTTCTTTCTTTCTTTCTTTACTTATTTCTTTATTTCATACTTTATTTCTCCCATTCTTTATTTATTTCTTCATTTCTTTCTTTCTTCATTTCTTTATTTCTCTCTTTATTTCTTTATTTCTTTATTTCTTTATTTCTCTCTTTATTTATTTATTTCTTTCTTTATTTATTTCTTTATTTCATACTTTATTTCTCTCTTTCTTTATTTCTTTCTTTCTTTATTTCTTTATTTCTTTATTTCTCTCTTTATTTATTTATTTATTTATTTCTTTATTTATTTCTTTATTTCATACTTTATTTCTCTCTTTCTTTATTTCTTTCTTTCTTTCTTTATTTCTCTCTTTCTTTCTTTCTTTCTTTATTTCATACTTTATTTCTCTCTTTCTTTATTTATTTCTTTATTTCTTTCTTTATTTCATATTTTATTTCTCTCTTTATTTATTTATTTCTTTCTTTATTTATTTCTTTATTTCTCTCTTTCTTTCTTTATTTATTTCTTTATCTCACACTTTATTTCTCTCTTTCTTTATTTGTTTCTTTATTTGCTTCTTTATTTCATACTTTATTTCTCTCTTCATTTCTTTATTTCTTTATTTCTCTCTTTATTTCATTCGTTCTTTATTCATTTCTTTATTTCATACTTTATTTCTCTCTTTCTTTCTTTATTTCTTTCTTTCTTTCTTTATTTCTTTATTTCATACTTTATTTCTCTCTTTCTTTATTTATTTCTTTATTTTTTCTTTATTTCATACTTTATTTCTCTCTTTCTTTATTTATTTCTATATTTCTTTATTTCTCTCTTTATTTCTTTCTTTCTTTATTTATTTCTTTATTTCATACTTTATTTCTCTCTTTCTTTATTTATTTCTTTATTTTTTCTTTATTTCATACTTTATTTCTCTCTTTCTTTATTTATTTCTCTATTTCTTTATTTCTCTCTTTATTTCTTTCTTTCTTTATTTATTTCTTTATTTCATACTTTATTTCTCTCTTTATTTCTTTCTTTCTTTCTTTCTTTATTTCTTTATTTCTCTCTTTATTTCTTTCTTTCTTTATTTATTTCTTTATTTCTCTCTTTATTTATTTATTTATTTATTTATTTATTTCTTTCTTTATTTCATACTTTACTTCTCTCTTTATTTCTTTCTTTCTTTCTTTATTTCTCTCTTTATTTATTTATTTCTTTCTTTCTTTCTTTATTTCTCTCTTTATTTCTTTCTTTCTTTCTTTATTTCTTTATTTCTCTATTTATTTCTTTATTTATTTATTTATTTATTTATTTATTTATTTATTTATTTATTTATTTATTTCTCTCTTTATTTCTTTCTTTCTTTCTTTATTTTTTTATTTCTCTCTTTCTTAATTTATTTCTTTCTTTCTTTATTTATTTCTTTATTTCATACTTTATTTCTCTCTTTCTTTATTTATTTCTTTATTTCATACTTTATTTCTCTCTTTTTTTATTTCTTTCTTTCTTTCTTTATTTCTCTCTTTAATTCTTTCTTTATTTATTTCATACTTTATTTCTCTCTTTATTTATTTCTTTCCTTTCTTATTTCTTTATTTCTCTCTTTAATCATTAATTTATTAATTTATTTATTTATTTATATCTTCCTTTCTTTATTTCTTTACTTCTCTCTTTATTTCTTTCTTTATTTTTCTCTTTATTTATATTTCTTCATTTCTCTCTTTCTTTCTTTCTTTATTTCTCTCTTTCTTTATTTCTCTCTTTATTTCTTTCTTTATTTATTTCTTTATTTCTTGGAGTTAAAAATGTTACAAACTTCTATGATGTGTAATACGACTTTCAATAACATACAATCGTATACTTCGCTTAGTGTACAAAACATAGCCTATTGATGGAATAACGGTCTATGTTGCTCTTCCGATAGTAAATTTATGAGCGGAATTACGATGTAACATTTTTGTTCCTCCTGCACAGTTAGCAGATTGTAACATAGACCGTTATTCGGCCCAACGCTTCAATTGTATGATAATTGTATTACGCAGATCTCTTAATGCAGCTGTGTGTGCAGATTCCACCACGCTACATCACAGACCCCGATCTTTACGGTGGCAAATGTTTCTATTCAATGTTTATGTTCAGTATAATATTAATAATCTTTATATGCTTAGGCAAGTACAGAATGATAACTATGTAGGGTTCTGAGATCGAGACAAGTCTCTGCATTGCATGCGAAATAGTAGGTCTATAGGTTATGTTAGGTTGTGACGGAGATTTTATTTGCATTAAAATGGATTTTGTGATAACTCGTATCTGCACTTTTCTGTCTAAAATTATTATAAACAATCAATATCTCGATAAGGAATTGCGAAGAAATTCCCAGCGCTTACATCATCACTAGGGCTAGGATTTTGATGACCTATAAATAATGAAAAATGTCTTAAAAACAATGCATTTATGACCTAAAAATCTTTGAAAAATGCCCTAAAAGTTGATCTTACATAATTGGCTTAGTAGGAAAAGAGGTTCTTTACTACTTAATATTTGGACTAGTAATTAAATTAAATTCTAGTACCAACATTTAAGTTTATTTAATTTTACATAATTTTTTCTAAGTAGGCTAGTACACTTTAATTATTTTATCTGATGTAGTTCCATGTAGTCTACCACAAGGTCACTCTTATCCGGAATTAGCAGGTGTAGAGGAGTCTATATTGAAGGAGTGGTTGGACTGATCCATTGCATGGGGTGTACTACGTTAAAATGGCAATATTTGTGTAGAAAACGATTAAAATATTATACAAAATAATGGGTATTAATAAACAAAATATGTAGAGAAAATATCAAAGGAAATATATATTATTTTACATTAACAATGGGGATTTATGCCCAAATTAAATGAAAATGCCTAAAAAATAACCGAATGAAACAAAAGATGCTTTTATGAGTTGAAACAGGCAAAAAATGCAAAAAAATGCCGTAACAAATATGTCTTAAAACACTCAGTTTATCGCATAACATATAAATACTAAAGCAGCTATGTTTCTGGCTTACTAGAAAAAAGATGAAATTTCATCAGAATCATCACTGACCAATAGGAGAACACGTGTGATTTGGTACGATGATGAGGTGCTAAATTCCACTCTTTTGTTCACCTAAAATATTTTTATGCTCTACCATGCCGAAATGTAGTAATTATACTCCTGGTAGCAGCCCTTTAATGGACCTCATTAAAGTACAGCTATTCATTAAAGTTCAGATGTTCCACCAATCAGAAAATACCATTGTAGCAATATGAAAGCGCCAGTATCGATTATTCTCGGATATGCAATCGAAAGACAACTAGCGCGAGATTAGACAATATTAAACTCAGTCGAAAAAAACAACACACAAATTAACATCAATTCACCGTCATCTTCCAGCCTTTCCAAAGCACATTCATTTCACCAATTGCCGGAAAAAAATCAATATGGTCGAGCATAAAATGTCGTATGAAACTTGACTATAATGATAATTAAGAAGCTCGTATGAAAATTATGAAACTCGCTTGCGCTCGTTTCATAAACATACTCGCGTCTTAATCACTACCATTATAGGCTCGTTGCATAATATACTATTCTTATGTGGAATCCAATATAATATCAACTCGAAATAATATAAAGTAACACTTGACGCTACGTATTATGAACGCCCTGTATCGGGTTGCAGTAGACTACGTGGAACTGTTCTTGTAATGAAGCATTTGGACGGATGTGCATGACCTCCCAAGAAATCGATACTTGTTTACACAGAAAATGCAATTAAGTTTCCTACGTGACTTGCAGAATATCTGTTGTCCATTCACAGTGTTTGCTTATTAAACATTGCATCATTTCTCGTTTTATTGTTGGCTAAGACATCAACTACTGCTTACACCTGGTAAGTTTTACATATCAAAGACTAATGTACAAAGAGACTTCAGAGCGATTACGTGACAAGACAACCATAAAGAAAAACTGTATACATTACATGAAGTTGTGGGGAAGGAGAAGGCGAGTCTCCAAAGAGAAAAGTCAGTGCGATGAAAACTAAACTATAGAGGATTCCACGTTAAGAAAATAGCATTGAACATAAGGAGGCTGTTCCATCAACTATTTATAAGTATATTTCTTGAAAACTGGGAACAAGTGCAGACAAAAGCTAATAGAAATCTATACTAATAATAAATCTGTAGCCGAAATTTTTCTGGTAATTTTCGATTTTCCAAAAATAATTGGTCCTAACATATATAATTAACCACCCTCAAACCGAAAATCGCTTTTTTGCAATTTTTGTTTGTATGTCTGTCTGTCTGTATATTTGTTACCTTTTCACGCGATAATGGCTGAACCGATTTCGATGAAAATTGAAATATAAATTAAGTTCGTTGTAACTTAGATTATAGGCTATATGGCATTCAAAATTCATTATTTAAAAGGGGGGTTATAAGGGGGCCTGAATTAAATAAATCGAAATATCTCGCTTATTTTGTGACATATGTTACATAACAAAAGTTTCTTTAAAAATTATTTCTGATAAGTTTTATTCTCTGAAAAATTTGATAGGACTGATATTTAATGAGATAAATGAGTTTTAAAATTAAAATAACTGCCATCTAAGGCGGTGTATTGAAATAAAAAACAAATGATTTCGTCTATAAGGGGCCTTGGATACAACAATCGAAAGCTATGAAACATAGCCTACAGAGAATGTTTCTGTGTTTTTATAAAGTAATATCGAAAGCTAGATTAACCGATTTGTATAATAAATTATTAATTCATCATTGGAAAATGTACTTTCTCTGGATGGACATAATGCTATAATGTTATTACAGTAACTTGTGAGTGAATTGAGGACAGGTAAGATTAAAATAGCTTCTTATGCACAGAAAACTTGATAGGTTATTCTGTATATTCATTTCCTGTATTTCTTATAATAATGTTTATCAACATATTAATTTTTATCTCAGAGAATTAACGAACAACGAGAGTGTATTGATTTAGTATGCAGTAATAGTACGTTAGCTTAGCAATCCATTATTTTATAATTCAAATTTTAACTATGTTCAATTGAATCATGTTAAAATATATAAAATACATATGCAATAAATGCAATGAAAAAAAATTGGGTAATGAGCCAAGCTGATTATGTTGCCCTGTTGTAAAAGCTGTTCCTCCTGAGATTCAAGAGCTCCCACAACAAATTAAAAACTTTCTAATTCGAGTACATCCGTTATCAACACACTTTTTGATAATATAATATAATATAAACATAATAATAAATCTGTAGCCAAAATTTTTCTGTTAATTTTCGCTTTTCCAAAAATAATTGGTAATAACAATCAAGAAACATGTTAAAGGAATTGTCATTGCACCAAATGAGTGGTCTCTGGATCAAAATGATCGCATTTTAATATTTTAAATACAATTTAAATTAAGTAACATATTAAACGATTTATCCTTCTATCAAACACGAATGTTCCCTGGATCAAATGTCCTATTTTAATTATGTAATTACTTTATATTTATTTCTAACGGGTGCAGCGGAGCGCACGGGTACGGCTAGTAAGTAAATAATGCTAATAAAAATAATTGAATACCACTGGTTAATCATTAAACAATTTCAGAGACAGAATTGATTGGCAGTAAATGGGGGCCATTTTGAGCACGGTTCGTGATATGAAATCAACACATGATACAACACAACAATGCTAATTTTGGTTTTAACGGATTTTCTTGCTTTAAAATCCATTGTATTGCATTAGGCCTATTGTTTCAGTTAAATTTCAAGGGTGCGTGTCCTGCAATGCGTCTTTTTTTAAATTATAAATTTAAATAACATTGATATTGTTATTAAGTTGTTTTTATTAGCGTTATTCACTTGTTTCTATTATCTGTTTCTGCAATTGTTTAATTCAAAGCCACCTGAAATTGATGTATTGAAGCATTTAAATTTTCCTTTATTCAGTACACATACATTGTCAATACAAGAGGTAATTAAAAAAGAAACAATCATTTATAAATACTTACTTACAAATGGCTTTTAAGGAACCCGCAGGTTCATTGCCGCCTTCACATAAGCCCGCCATCGGTTCTTAATCTCAGGAAGATTAATCCAGTCTCTATCATCATATCCCACCTCCCTCAAATCCATTTTAATATTATCCTTCCATCTACGTCTCGGCCTCCCCGAAGGTCTTTTTCTCTCCGGCCTCCCAACTAACACTCTATATGCATTTCTGGATTCGTCTATACGTGCTACATGTCCTGCCCTTCTCAAACGTCTGGGTTTATGCGTTGTATAACTTTCTCTATTCTCTAAATAGCATATACATGGTGTTTCAAAAATACGGGGCATAATTTCAGGTATGTATTTCCCACATGTAGACAATCAAAATAGTTCATTACAACATGTGTCCGGAAATGCTTTATTTCCGAGTTATGGCCTTCACAACATTGAAATTCACCGGAACGTTTTTCTTTCCGCAGGTCGTTGCCGTCAAAGGAGACATTAAGAGGGCACTCTGACAGTTCATTCCGAGGCGAAGGTTACATTCAGTGTTGTGTAGGCGTTAGACTGTGCGACATGTATTCAAATCAAGAGCTGGCAGAGATACACTTCATGTACGGTAAGGCGGACGGCAATGCTGCGCTGGCTCGTCGTTTGCACCAGGAGAGGTACCCACAGCGACAATGTCCAGATCGGAAGACATTTGTACGTCTCCATTACCGTCTGTGCGAGTATGGAAAATTTAACTCTTCTGGTTTGGGAAGGGGACGACCAAGATCTACAACTCCAGAAGTACAGGAGGAGATTCTGGAGGCTGTGAACATGACTCCTTCTATCAGCACACGAAGGGTAGCGTTGCAAGTCAGTGTTCCTCATACGACTGTCTGGAGACTGTTGAAAGAGAGTATCAATTGTATCCTCATCATTTGCAACGTGTACAGGCCCTGTCACCAGCAGATTACCGTGCACGAGTTAGGTTCTGTCAGTGGTTCTTGCAGCAGTGTGGTGTAAATCCGAACTTTCCTGCCTTAGTATTATTTACAGATGAAGCACAGTTCACACGAGATGGCATAACAAATTTCCACAATCAGCATGTATGGGCGGGACATTTAAAATCATTGGTTTATTCGTCTCCGGTGCCTGATTTGGAATCCCTTCGGAATCGAATTGTGGCATGTTCTGAGGACATACGCAATACTCCTGGAGTTTGGGATCGTGTTCGCAGGTCAATGAGACATCGATGTGAGGTCTGTATTCAAGCAGGAGGTGGACATTTTGAACATCTTCTGTAATGACAACGACCTGCGGAAAGAAAAACGTTCCGATGAATTTCAATGTTGTGAAGGCCATAACTCTGAAATGAAGCATTTCCGGACACATGTTGTAATGAACTATTTTGATTGTCTACATGTGGGAAATACATACCTGAAATTATGCCCCGTATTTTTTAAACACTCTGTATATAGGATATATACATATATGATTTGGTACGGACTGGGACTTGAAGAATGCAATTATGGGGAAATAAGTAAATGGTGCTATTAAGAAAACTCTTTGGCACACCATTTATAAATGAAAAGCATAGTATTTCAAATGATCTTCAAAATATTCCATCTTTGATACCTTACAATTTTTTTTTTTATAAATAGCTTCTTCATAAAATTAGAAATAAGAAAGTTAAAACCATTGTTGCATACTTTTTACTCATCCTGTATTTAACTCATATTATTGATTTCTGTAAGTTGTTTTCAGAGTCGATATAAATACGTGATCATCAAGGAAAAACCGAAATGCAAAATTACTCCAAACGGTTAAGTTCTTTAGGTATTCCAACTTTAATAGCGTATACAGTTTTTCACCATAATCATGGAGGCGATGTTTGCACACGCAGTAATAGCAGCTCGGCTCGGTTTTTATTTAAGGTTAACAATATCTATTTTTAAGCTAATGACGTCCTAATATCTGCGGCGCGCCATCTGTTGCAGGCTTGCGGTACGCCGCGACCGTGCCCAGTGGTTGGTCTGCGTGGCGGCTGTGATGCAGGCTAGCCTATATCAACGCAATCAAGGAGCAGTTCTTCGCGATGGGAACTCTGCTAATCCATAAATCCTTTTGTTACACAGGATAAAGCAGGACCTTGTGTTACTAGAGAATGGGTATTTAGCTATGCATGCTGACTATGTGTAGATATACAGGTACGCAACCAAGATTATGTAGACTTAAGATTTACCTAATAACCCACTCATATCTCATAGATAGGAAACAGAAAGTCGAAATCAATACAATTATGAAATCTGCATCGACATGGGGAACTATTAATAATGGAATTCCTCAAGGATCAATATTAGGTCCCCTACTTTTTCTAGTGTTTATAAATGATCTTGCCCCCCTAATAAAAGATGTAGGTCATCCCATATTATTTGCAGATGACACTAGTAATATGCGTTACAAGAGCGGTATGTTGACGTTTTCATGTTCGAGGAAAAGATTGAAAAAGCGAAACGTAGTTGAGCTTTTTTAATTTCCGAGAACATGAAAATAAACATACCGCTCGTGTATCGTACATTATTTTGTGCGAAGATCGTTTATTACATAACTGAAAGAGGAATTTTTAATTAGTTGCAATGTAATCTCCATCTTGGTTTCTGTTCAATGACGGCAACTTTGGAAAACAAATATATCTATCTTCAACATTGTTGCTATAAAATGTTTTCTGTGTTTACTATACTGCAGCAGGCCTTGATATACGTCTGTCTTTTTTTTTCCCCAGTCTATGATGAGTCTGGAATCTTATTGATTTTTTCACGGCTTCCTTAATGTTACTTGCATTACAAATGCAGTAACTTTTGTGGTGTTGTAGAGTTTACTTAATTTTTGCAAATATTAAAAACAATAATTAACAGTGCAATTTAGGTGAAATTGCAGTGGTAAGTTTCCAATTTATAATTATTACTATACTGAACGTCTTTAAAAATAATATGTTAAAAGCCTAAAGCAGTAAAATGAATATGACGCTTAAGCGGTAAGAATAGGGAAATTGTTATGTGTGTTACGTTGGGAATACTGAATGTGGTATTTCACACTTACCGCGTATTGGTTTTGTGCGCAAAGCAAGCAAATACGCACGATCTCGCACAAAAGTATAGTAATTACAGCCAATAACTCCAACACATTCCAATCTTCAACAGAGGAAATTCTCTTCAAAATATGTGACTGGTTCTCAGTCAATAAATTGGTGTTAAATTGTAACAAAACAAACATAATTCAATTTAAATCCTGTCCAAATTCAACGTCGCAAATTTCTAGCGCAATAATTAACATTAGATCCCTATTAGAAACAACAACACCCAAATTTCTTGGCTTAAAAATCGATAATGTGTTAAATTGGAAAAATCATATCAAAGAAATTACCCCCAAACTAAATTCAGCTTGTTTTGCTATTAGATCTATGCAAAAGATAGTAAATATTAATACCTAAGAACAATATATTTTGCATACTTCCACTCGATAATGAGTTTTGTAATAATATTCTGGGGAAATTCCACAGATAGTAACAGTATATTTCTATTACAAAAAAGAGTAATTAGAATAATAGTAGGTGCCAAATCTAGGGAATCGTGTAGGATTATTTAAAAAAAACTACAAATAATGCCCATGGCGTGTCAGTAGGCCTATATCTTTTCATTAATAATCTTCCTCGTATGTAATCGTGAAAACTTTGTAACTAATTCAACAGTTCATAGCATAAATACACGTCAAAAAAATGACTTTCATACTCCATCGGCAAGTCTATCGTGCTACCAAAAAGGAGTGCGTTATATGGCAGTAAAAATTTTTAATAGCCTCCCTATCGATATGAAAAATGAAACTCAAAACATAAAATTATTTAGGGCCAAATTAAAGAAGTACCTAATTTCTCACGTGTTCTATTCTGTAGGTGAATTCATGACATTCAATAACACTTCATGAAATTGATACTAAAACTTTGTGTTGTACTAGTAGACTATATTGCAAATCTCGTCTGTAGGTTATATATTTCATCTAGACTGTGAATATAAATTAAGACTTTATAATAGTATTAAGTTTTTTGACTTGTTCCATATTCTAGCTGTAAAGGAATGTATGAATACCATGGAATGTTAATACATACAATACAATACACTAAGGTAATTTACTAATTTAGTTTCAATTTAACACTGGAAAGTTATTTCTGTAACTAGGGTAAAGGTGCCTAATTCCGTGAAACTCCTAATCCCGTGATAAAATTTCAATTGACTGCCATGGAGTTGTGGTCTTTGACTTTTAAGTTTTGAAATACCTAACAGATGCCAGGAGATGTCTTCTTTTCAATTCTATTGACTACCCGCCTTTGAATAGAAGCAGTCGACTGCAGAAGCTTTTGTTCAGTGAAAGGTGGTTGACCAGTAAGTTTTTCTTTCTCTTGTGACCGCTCCTGAAGAAACATTTTATATTTGAGGTAAGAATCAATATAGCATTATACAAATGATACATGACTGTAGATTAAAGTCAGCTGAATGAATGTGTATGATTATTTGAACATCATGAGACAATAACAATGCTAGAGGAGCTTTCCCATTTTCGGATTTATTTTCATATTTCTCTTTCCTGGCTCACTCGATCAGTGATTCCAACGCTAAATTGTGAAAATTAATGTATATTAAAGAAAATAGTTCGTGGAAATAATAATATAAATAACTTAGGCCTATAGAAAACATCAATTATAATTATAATAAAATAATACGGCACATAATATTTAACTTAATTCCTGCTGTTGTTAGGAATATAAATAATGAGAAATACTGGTGTTATAATTCAATTTATTCAAATTTAATTTTGTATTGAATTTAACTTTCAGTTTATTTTATTGTGAGATAACATAGAATATAACTTGGCTGTCGATAAAAAAATACAGGCACTATTTTAAAAGGAAATATCTACTTACCCAAATTCGTACCAATTTATTTCAAACATCCTGTATATAACGTGTTTTGAGAAATCCAGAAATCACGTGTTGGAGAATGTTCCATCACGAGAGGTTCGGACTGTAGAGGAAGCCTCTGCTGTTGACCTTATAACCTCCTTCTCCCATTAAATTTCACTCATACTAAATCCAACTTCTACCGGTTACGTTAAGCCAAATTCAGAAGCATTCCTGTGCTTGCATTACAATGCAGTTGCTTACAATATCCAGTCGTTAAATTGTAAGATATTTCACGATTATAATTAAAATTGCTGACTAAGATATACGCAGCAATGGTGGTTGTGAGTCCTATCTAACCTTGGGCGTTAGTGTTTGTTGTCAGAGTGAGATCTTACGGCGACTCATTTGCAGACCAACATTGCAACAATTTTCATAACGTACGCGTTTCGATATTGACTAAACTTGACTCATTTTTTGAAAGATAAGGACACTTCAGTAGCTCATATTTGGCGTCTTTGTTTGAATTTATTCAGATCTGTGAATTTTAAAGTGGAGCAGACAGGTATAGGATCCTTTCTATTATGGTAACTAGTATAGAACTTTTTATCGGGCAGGATATGGAGTATCCATAAGGACTTATGCCCTGCGGTGGCTGAGTTGTCAGACCTTCAGCCTGTCATGCAAGCGGGCCGGGTTCGATTCCCGGTCAGCCCTGGGATTTTTCATTTTCTTCCGTTTCTCCTTATTTTCCCCATTTTTTTAAATAGTTGAAACTGGTTTTGACGGTAATATAGCCTAATAAAAGCAGTTGCAAACTTAATATTTTATTTTGTAAACAAAACGTTATATTCACTCTATTTAATCGATGAGCATAGTCCCAGAATCGACCGATTCGTCCCGACGTAATTTTCGGTGCGTTAATGTAATAGTCCAACTCGTCCCCAGTTAATCCTATAGCCCAACGTTTCTCAAACTATGGTCCGCGGACCACCTGTGGTCCTCGAGGTCTGCCCTTGTGGTCCTTCAAAAAAGACAGAAGAAAAAATAAAATTCAAACGAACTGCGTATTACATCATAGCTGAAAATCTCAGAGATTGGAAATTACACATGGCAATCGCTTTCACTTTTTCTCGCAGTACTGACATTTTATGAAATTTATTACCCTACCCGTCTATTGACTTCCCACTCTACTCTCAGCAACAAAAGAGGGATTTAAAGCACTATGAACGTGGTGTTCCTCGCCATCTTTTCCCTGCACTTCTGGTGCTGCACCTGTAATCCAGCCAGAGACCACCCGAATTCATTACAGAGGACCAAAGTGCCGAATCTTTTCATGTATTTATGACTTTAAATCTTTCTTATGTGGTACACGCTAGTAGTTGTCTATGTCTCTGTTAAATAGTGCCCATTATACATAATGGAAAACTGGCTTCGATCCGGATCTTTGAAAAGAAAGGAACGTGATGATACGCTTCATTTAGGCTCTGCTAATAGTTCAGAAGCTGTGTGTGAAGATATTAATATCAATGATTCTAGTGCCATTCAAGAAATATCTAGTCATTCAAATATAGGTCTAGAACAACTGTGTAAGAATCGACAGGCTCATTCACCTCACTAATGTGAGTACCAACATTTATTTATTTTTTTTTTTAGTTAATAAGTTAAAGATTATCCAAACTCTAATAGCCTTTATTTATTAAAAAAAACTAAAATAAATTTTCTTCTATTAACATTAACTTAATTAGCTAATAATAATATAAAATTAATTGAATTAAATTAATTTTAATTAATTAATTCTAATTTAAAATATAAGTATACTGGTATTAAAATATGCTACAAAAATTATAAATTTACTTTCGAAGGGTACAAGAGTGAGGTGGTCCGCAGAACTGTTCTGGTTTAAAAAAGTGGTCCCCACTTCAAAAAAGTTTGAGAAACGCTGCTATAGCCCAACTCGTCTCGGGTGTGTAAGAAGAAGTAAAACCAGGTAAAGACAAAATATTCCCTCCCACTTTGTGCAGACTTGGAACTGCGCAGCTATTTTTCAGGTTGGTGTCGTTAAAAATTTTGCCTTTCGTGAGTAAAATAGTGTCCATTTTATTAAAAAGAAAACTTCCATCAAATAATGAAATTACTTGAAAATATATAAAAGTCAGATGCTTAAAAGTAAACAAGATCTCATTTTAACTGTAATTATGCGACATTATCCGTAAAAATTAAAGGCGTGAGTATTCCCCATTCTTATACTTGACCAGATACTTTTCTGATAAACCCAACTTTTTGCTGATATGAAGCGGATGTTTAAAATGATCATTTTTTTGCTGTTACATTTAATATAGGTATATCTAGAGTGATAAGATAGATTAAAAGTAATAAAACTTCAAAAAACAAATTTCATAACTTTTTCTTTCTGTATACTTTATTAATTTTATCTTTCTACACAATTATTTATAACATTGCACAAGTATTTCGCAATTTTCACAAATATAATTTTTGATTTGTGCATTTCTGCGACAATTATTTATTTTATAGCTTAAAACCTGATTCCACACCTCCGGAATTCTCTCCCTAACCATGTCAGAGACTGTCGGAAAATATCAAAATTCAAATATAAATTAAAGAATCACATTCTAGTTCATGGAATTGCTTGTTGAACACCTGTCAGGTTGCGCAACTTCACCTTAATCCATGACATACAGTATAATAAATAAATAGGCCTATGATAAATATTACACCTATGCTGTTGTTAGTTCTACTCTTAATATGTAATGTATTTATTATTATTACTTACTTACTGGCTTTTAAGGAACCCGGAGGTTCATTGCCGCCCTCACATAAGCCCGCCATTGGTCCCTATCCTGAGCAAGATAAATCCAGTTTCTACCATCATATCCCACCTCCCCCAAATCCATTTAATATTATCTTCCCATTTACATCTCGGCCTCCCCAAAGGTCTTTTTCCCTCCAGCCTCCCAACTAACACTCTATATGCATTTCTGGATTCGCTCATACGTGCTACATGCCCTGCCCATCTCAATCGTCTGGATTTAATGTTCCTAATTATGTCAGGTGAAGTATACAATGCGTGCAGTTCTGTGTTGTGTAAATTTCTCCATTCTCCTGTAACTTCATCCCTCTTAGCCCCAAATATTTCCCTAAGAACCTTATTCTCAAAAACCCTCAATCTCTGTTCCTCTCTCAAAGTGAGAGGCCAAGTTTCACAACCGTAAAGAAGAACCGGTAATATAACTGTTTTATAAATTCTAACTTTCAGATTTTTTGACAGAAGACTAGATAACAAAGCTTCTCAACCGAATAATAACAGGCATTTGCCATATTTATTCTGCGTTTAATTTCCTCCCGAGTGTCATTTATATTTGTTACTGTTGCTCCAAGATATTTGAATTTTTCCACCTCTTCGAAGGATAAATCTCCAATTTTTATATTTCCATTTCGTACAATATTCTGGTCACGAGACATAATCATATACTTAGTCTTTTCGGGATTTACTTCCAACCCTATCGCTTTACTTACTTCAACTAGAATTTCCGCGTTTTTTCTAATCGTTTGTGGATTTTCTCCTAACATATTCACGTCATCCGCATAGACAAGAAGCTGATGTAACCCGTTCAATTTCAAGCCCTCTGTGCTATCCTGAACTTTCCTAATGGCATATTCTAGAGCGAAGTTAAGAAGTAAAGGTGATATTATTATTATTATTATTATTATTATTATTATCATTATTATTATTATTATTATTATTATTATTATCATCATCATTACTATTAATGTTATTTTAACTGTCTTTTTTTTCTTGTATTAGCTTAAAAAGAGCTTTATAATGTTTTTTGACCCTGTTGACTCTCTATAGGGCTTTAATTTAATTTGTATTACTTTTGTCAATGTTTGTATTTTTTGTATTTCTATGTGCTATCTGGTAGGATGGAAGAGAAAGCCTCATGGCCGTAATCCTGTCAGATTACTAACTGAAGGAAGCTCTGTACAAGTCCAGTAATCTATTTATCACAGACTAATTGCTAGGTTTCACTTTCCCATTACAGAAAGACAACATTACGAAAACCTTTGTAAAGCGGAAGGAAAATACAAGCTGAAGAAATAACTTCAAGATACCAACGTCACCACCATAATACAATTTTTCGTAGAGTTATTTCGCCAACTTCTTTATGGCGAACACCAAATTTAAATTGTGCCAGGTCTCCTTTTCGATATATCTTTATAATATAATAATAATAATAGTAATAATAATAATAATAATGATTTATTTTAGCTGGCAGAGTTTATTTCTTTTGTTTGAAAGCTGTTTATACAAAGACATTTTATTTTTACTTCAATTTTTATTGTACCTCAGTTTTTGAATGTACTTCACTCCCACCCCTTCTACTAGTAAACTTCCAACCGTTCACGACACAGAGCCGAGGGCGCGTAAGCAGTACTGAGTTAGTGAATATAGTTTGTTCCAGAAATATGTTCGCGTTTTCCAGTGACGAAAGAGCTTTCAATATTGAATCATATTTTCGTACAGGTACTGTCGTCCGTTTGCCTACGTCGCATCCCGGTTTCCCCCACCTGCTTCTGTTCGCCCCTCTGTTAAGTCTAGTAGCTGGGCTTTCTTAGCTCTTTTCTGAAAACATTAATTTCTGTTACGAA
Source organism: Periplaneta americana (assembly GCF_040183065.1). Taxonomy (NCBI): domain Eukaryota; kingdom Metazoa; phylum Arthropoda; class Insecta; order Blattodea; family Blattidae; genus Periplaneta; species Periplaneta americana. The sequence continues at coordinate 22,533,972 of NC_091119.1, forward strand.
TTGGACGTCTACGTAATATTATACAACTGTTTAAAATAACTTAAATAAAAGGGCCTCGTTAAGTAATTAACTGTCATATGATTCCCCCCCCCCCTTCTACGACCCTGCGACAAAACCACTTGAACGGACAGTAGATAGCATTTCTGAGTGATTTTATCTTTTCGGATCGGGCAGAAGTGAGTACTGAATTTATAGTACGTAAGGTACTCTTTTATAGAGTAGGTACAGAATTATTTCAACATGAGTTACTCGTACGAAGGACGAAACTGGTAATTGGAATTAGGTACAATAGTCTATAGTGTGATAATATGCACAAAAGAACTGAAGCCTGTATCGAAATGAACGGCCACCATTTTCAAAAATGTGTTTAAATATCCATATTATGATTATTTTTCAATTTAACTTCATTTTCTATATTGTACGCTAATGTGCTGTAACAGTACAATATACGCTGCATAATTAATACGTCCGAATGGATAGCTCAATTCGTGAGTAAAAACACTAAGTGTTAATACAGTACTGTATTTTGATTAAACAAAAACCTAATGAAAATTACAAAACTCAAAATTGCGATATTTCCTAGTTTACATAAATGGATGAACTACTTTTCTTCCCTCCTATATCTAGTAAAGTGATTTGTATTTTACGCCAGTATCATCGAACTCCAGTCGTGGAAGGGGTGGCAAACGGTGTTTCCTGTTTCAATCGTTAATAGAAAGGTATAGCCAGGTTAATATTAAAAATGTTAGTAAAAATAAAATGATATCCCTGTATTTTTTTTATTTCAATTTTATTGTGAGCTATTCTGTGTCGCAAGGCAAACCCACTATGTTGGGTCAGACTAATAATAAAAGTACTGTAATGTTGAATAAAATCGTTGAGAGATTTTTCACAGGCAAATTTCACAGACCTTGAAGATCGGGAAAGTATTGTAATATTTAATTTTTTACCATTTATTAAAGAATATTTTTCATTTTTTGTAAGGCAGTGCAAAATCGATCATTTATGCCGAACTAAGCATTATGGTCTTACGAGTTCAGCAGGCCAAGCCGTTTGTTGTGCTATCATCATTTGTTTTCTTTCGTTTTGAGTTCCCATTTTGTGAATAATGGGTCGCTTAACGAACGAAGACAAGATTTTCATTAAACATTTGCACCAATAACTACGCTCAGCGAGAATGGTCTGTTTCAAGTGTACAACGATTGATTTGCAAGATACGGACATCATATCCCTCCTGAGAGATTACTGCGTCAAAGATCGCATTTCTCAGATTCTCGGAGAGATTCAGATTCAAAAGAGTTCTTATTTCTATGGACTGTTTTGTATGGAGTCAACTACAAAAAGCAGTTTACTACAAAATAAGAATTCGTAATATTGAACATTTAAGACAACGCCTTCTTGAATGTTGGGCCCGGCTTGATCAAAGACAGATATCCAGTACTATTGGACAAAGGAGAAGACGCCTACAAATGATTGTGCGGGCAAATGGCGGTCACATAGAGCATTATTTTTAATTTTGATTATTTGAAAAATCATTAATTATTATTAATTTTACCAACATTCAGTTTCTGCATTTTGAAGTAATAAATTGTCTTCAAAAACAACAATTTTCACATCATTGTGTATTGACCTCCATAAGATTTTAATTTAACTTCAAAAAACACAATAAAAATTTCTGCTCATATTTAAAGTCTGCTCTTTCCAACAGTGTATTCTGTAGTAATGTCGCGAGAGGTCTGAGATTTGCTGATAAATCCACGAGCGAAGCGACCTCGAGTGACATTTATTAAGACTATTTCGTGAATAAAATAAAAATGTAAATAATATATCCCAAAAATTCGATCACAAAATGTCAATAATTGTATATTAACGAATACTTAACCTATTCAGACATTGTGAAGTTGAAATACTCGTAGATGAATATCGATTACTGCAATAAAGAAATTCGATGTTATTATTCAGTAATGCCAATTGCGAAAAGCGAAATACAGGTTAACAATGTTAATTACATGTACTGCACTTTTCTCTTATTATTATAACATAAATACATTTTCATTATCTGCTGAAATCATAATTTAATTTAACAGTAACAGTGGGGACAGCTATATACCAATGCTTATGTATTCACAGCGAGACATGTTGCTACACAGTGAAGCCATCTCTGTATAGATAGGCCTAATCAAAAGACGAATTTTATTACGCCATACGGAAAGCAGTTTGATCAAAGACCTTTTTATTACTATACAAGGTCTTTGGGTTTGATATGCGATGATGTTTGATAAATTTGAACATCTGACTTTCTATTAATTGTTTCATTTCATTCACAAAATACAAATTTTGTAGCCCTATAGGTTACGTTACCTGTGGTAGCAGGACCAATATCAGCTGTGCCTTATTTCGACCGTTACAATCAGTGCTACACGAAAGCATCTTCTATAGCTCCACAAACGCATTCTCGCTGTAGTGTGTAACGGAACTGAAGCTGCATCTACACAGTTCAATATTCCAATCGCGTATGCGTGCAATCTGGGAAGAATATTGAAAGAATCAAGTTTAAAAGTTTAAGATGCATGAAGATTTTGTGTGTACGTGGTGCGCCGTTTTGAACGTCGTCTTCACTGCGTAAATATATTAATTAATATTAAATATCAATCTTGCATTCATTGTTTTAAAGTTCAAAGAAACGTTTAACCGTGTAGTTGCATCTTAATATATTGATGATCATCAATTTACAGGGAAACAGTTGGCAACAACGACTAAACAAAAGAACGATCATGCGATAAATTGATAGCGATAAATGTAGCTGCAAAAATTATCGCAAAGTGTGACTGTGATTGGTTGGAATTCAAAATTTCATTACACTTCATTGGTCTAAAATTGAATGACGTGATAAAAGAAATAGTCATTATAAATTAATGTTATGTATTTCCGAAAATAGAATATTTCTAATTTTGTGCCCTTTTTTGGCCCACTGTGTATATACTCTTGGACTGAAATTTTAATTATTTTTAAAATTATAGTGTATTTAAATTAAAAATAAAGGAATAACTGAAAGTACAATTCAGGAAATTAATTTCAAAGGAAACTATCAAACAGATATTACTATTTAGAAAAAGCAATTTTTAACTATCGCATTTTTGTGGAAGGTATCTCAATTCTGACAGCAATGAATTTCTCGCTTTTCACCTATGTTTTATTCCAGGTATTCTGCTCGTAAAATTCTGTTGAGTGCTGTTGGAATGATTAAAACTCTGCATATTGTCAATTTCTTAGAAGAGGAAATATTTTAAAATTGTGGAATCGACTGCAGTGTTCAAGCCCTCCATGATGATGAGCAATTAAGGCAAGTGACGTGCGTGTTTTGTTCTCTACACGTGTTTATCACATTCTGTTTTGAAGTGGGCAGGCAGCGACTCTGGCCGGTCCATGCCTCATCTCGCAGCGAGCAAGGGATGCTGCTGCTGCTGCTACATCAGATGATCCGATTCAATCCCGTACACCGCGGGAAGTCGCATTGCCAGGGGTAGGGTGTAGAGAGAGACGACAGGGGTGGAGGGTGGGTGGGACAGGGATGAATAGCGGTGTTGTCATATCGCTCTTCCTGGCGGAGGGGTGGGAGATTCTCCCAACCCTTATTATGACAACCTGTGTACAGTCAGGTAACCAAATATCGCTCGTACGTTAATACCTACGAATTTTTGTTTATTCGAATTTTGAGCCTCGACAACGAATTTCACATAAAGGCACATTTACAATAGAAATTAATTTAGTAGTAGTATTTATTTATTTAACCTAGTAGAGATAAGGTCGTCAGGCCTTCTCTGCCCCTCTACCAGGAGATTCCAATTATAATATGAAGAATAAATTTACAATTAGTATTAGATTTACTGTTACAATTACAAATAAAATTACAATATTAAATTTACAATTACAATTACAATAAAAATTAAAGTACGAAAAGATTACCTGACTAATGAAAGCTAGATAATTTATCATAGAAAAACAAAGAATATTTTATATTTACTGAATTACAAATTAAATCTAGAATAACAAAATTGTATAGTGATGAAATTATCGGATATTGAAATATTTTGTGATAGATTAAGGAAACTATTTACAAGAAATCAATTACCGACCAAGTGCCTAGTTAGTTTGCGTTTGAATTCAATTTTATTTCGACTGTCCCTGATGCTGGCAGGCAGCGAATTCCAGAGTCTTGGCAGGGCTATTGTGAAAGAGGATGAGTATGAGGATGTGCGATGAGATGGTATTGTTAGTATTAATCGTTAAGTAACAACATAAAACTTAACCCTTTACTACGTGGTGGGAAGTATATTTCCTCCCACCACGACCACCACCACGACCACCACCACCACCACCACCACCATCATCATCATCATCATCATCATCATTAGGGCTAGGATTTTGATGACCTATAAATCATGAAAAAAAGGTCCTAAAAACAATGCATTTATGACCTAAAAAGCTTTCAAAAATGCCCTTAAAATGCCCTAAAAATTTATCTTACACAATTGCCTTAGTAGGAAAAGAGGTTTTGTACTACTTAATATTTAGACTAATCATTAAATTAAATTTTACATAATTTTTCCTAAGTAGTACACTTTAATTAATTATTTTATCTGTTGTAGTTTCCATGTATGATCGTTCACCTCTGCGTCGGCATGTGAACGTAAGGTCAGCAGTCGGCTGGTCGGTCTTGGCCCTTCATGGGCTGTAGCGCCATGGATTTACTTTACTTTAGTTTCCATATAGTCTACCACAAGGCCACTCTTATCTGGAATTAACAGGTATAGGCTAGAGGAGTCTATATTGAAGGGGTGGTTGCCCTGATCCATTACGTGGGGTGTACTACGTTAAAATGGCAATATTTGGGTAGAAAAAGATTACAATAGTATACAAAATAATGGGTATTAATGGACAAAATATGTAAAGAAAATATCAAAGGAAAAAAACATTATTTTTCATTAATAATGGGGATTTATGACCAAAATTAAATGAAAATGCTTAACAAATGACCGAATAAAACAAAAGATGCTCTTATGAGTTGAAACAGGCAAAACATGCAAAAAATGCCCTAACAAATATGTCTTAAAACACTCAGTTCATCTGATGTAGTTTCCATGTATGATCGTTCACCTCTGCGTCGGCATGTGGACGTGAGATCAACAGTCGGCTGGTCGGTCTTGGCCCTTCATGGGCTGTAGCATCATGGATTTACTTTACTTTTAGTTTCCATGTAGTCTACCACAAGGCCACTCTTATCCGGAATTAGCAGGTATAGAGGAGTCTATATTGAATGGGTGGTTGGACTGATCCATTACATGGGGTGTACTACGTTCAAATGGCAATATTTGGGTATAAAAAGATTACAATAGTATACAAAATAATGGGCATTAATGGACAAAATATGTAAAGAAGATATCAAAGAAAATAAACATTATTTTACATTAATAATGGGGACTTATGACCAAAATTAAATGAAAATGCTTAACAAATGAACGAATAAAATAAAATATGCTCTTATGAGTTGAAACAGGCAAAAAATACAAAAAAAAATGCCCTAACAAATATGTCTTAAAACGCTCAATTTATCGCATAACATATAAATATTAAAGCAACTATGTTTCTGGCTTACTAGAAAAAAGATGCAATTTCATCAAAATCCTAGCCCTGTTCATTTCTTAATCTTAATAGGCGATGTTTGGATCCTGTGTCTCAACTCTTATATTCAATTATTATCTTAACGTGTGCTCGATTACACTAACCTCTAGCGCTTGAACGCGGAACTAAACTCCGGCGCACAGAGAAACAAAAGAGGAAAATTCACTGAGTGTCCATTCTGTATTCGCTGACGCCTCAGATGTTGCATACACCACCGCCAATGCTAAAGATAAACGTCCTATAAATTGTGATGTAATTGAGATTTCATACCTTCCCGTGCTTCTAACCATATTCGAATATGAAGACGGATCAAGAGGAGCTCAAACACAGAGACGAGCTAATGATATGAGTAAGCAAGCATCTGTGATTGACAGATCAATTTAATAAAAATCCTCTTCCTTTGTTGGTATAATAGGTGCAGGGAAGGTACATGGCCCGTGCTCTTCAGAATCGTCCGTTCCGTGAGAAAATCGTCGATATGGAAGGGAAGAGAAGGATGTCTGCGGGCCTGATATGTGGGCAGGATGCGGGGACTTTCCTTCCATGGTTCAAACTCAGATCAATTTCCCTGTGCTACCAACACAATTACCGAATTATTCAATCATCTGTAAATTAATCGAAGTTTATGATCTCAACGGAGCCGGTGTCAATTTCAAAGCAAATGGGGGTTTATCTATGTCATAGGTACTGGATATGCATCTCTTACTTTGAGTTTATCCTATGTTGCCTTAAGGCAGG